>NW_027397063.1:128615418-128727918 GCF_003265705.2 Callorhinus ursinus | reverse complement strand
GGGAGCAGCAGGAAGAATAGTTCAGAATACTGGCATCAAATTCTATTGCAGTAATATAAAAGTCAATGTTTGATAAATACCAATATAGATATTCCTCATTATATGTTACACCAACATGCAGGATTTCATTACTACTGAGTTTATAAATAAGCTAATTACTGCGTGCATGCATGCATGTGTGTGTGTGTAATCCATTCTCAGAAAATGATGTTTAACATCATTGGAATTGAATGGAATCAAGAGATCAGAGGCAGGGAGTTCTGTTTCTAGAATATAGTCATTAGTACTTTGCATCCAGTTCTTGGTCATGACTTCAGAGAAAATGGGATAGCAATAAGAGAAGGCAGGAAGAAAGAGATACACAGAGAAGTAATAATGACAGAGGCAGCAATAGTCCACTTTTTGGTTACTGATAGGGGTGATTCTTCTTCTTGGCTAGAAGTAGAAAGTGCTTTTTGTTTGTTCTCCTTGCTTACTTTTATTTTTTTTTAAAGATTTTATTTATTTATTTGACAGCGAGAGAGGGAAGGGAACACAAGCAGGGGAAGGGGGGGAGGGAGAAGCAGGCTTCACGCTGAGCAGGGAGCCTGATGTGGGGCTTGATCCCAGAACCCTGGGACCATGACCTGACTGAGCCACCCAGGCGCCCCCTCCTTGCTTACTTTTAAAGTCACTAGTATCCTACTATAGCATTCATCCCATATAATCACTGAGAACTTAATATGCTGATGACAGTTCTGTTGTGGCTGCAATGTTTTTCTATGGAAAGCTAAATTTGTGTATTCAGAACTAACAAAGAACTTTTCAATACAGTGTTGTATCATCTGACATCAACAATTTTTAAACAATTGAACAAAACACAAGGTTAGATTTAAAAATGGCAATTAACGGCACAAGACAAATTTTACTAGATCCCAAAAATGTAAAACTGAAGATGTTTGAGAGATGTGCAATTTTCACACCTGCTTTTCATAGTCACTACAACATCCATGAAATCTTGCCTATGGCTATTTCTCTGAACGTTTAGATCAAGTACTGTAAAGTGCAAGTTAAGTGATAACTATGTAAAAATAATTACATTTGTTCAAGAAGTTAAATTCATTTTAGTTTCATTAAGCTTTTTTCTTTGCCTGATTTTATGAAACATTTTTTTGTTAATTTGATTCTGAGTAAGTATAAACCATTTACATAGTAAGGTCCAATACCTCCCAGGCAAATCAGCCTGCCACTGCCATTCACCTTCCAAAAGAAGCATCCAATCATACCTGAGGCTACTTTACCCATCAGGGTTGAGGTATGCCAAGGGTGGCTGGGCTGTGGTTGTACTCTGGCTGAGGCTCAATCACATCTATGGTCTGGTGTCCAAATAGGCATCAGAATAAGCCACAGATTCATCTTGAGCCTTCAACTGAGTGTCACAACCACTAAGGATTTTTGGTGGATAAGATGGTAGACCTCTTGGAAAGTTACTGAAACCAAAATGAGCCTCTGTGCTACAGCTAATATATTCCCATTTAAAAGCACATAACTAGAATATTTCCT
The DNA here is from genome assembly GCF_003265705.2 of Callorhinus ursinus. Lineage (NCBI taxonomy): Eukaryota > Metazoa > Chordata > Mammalia > Carnivora > Otariidae > Callorhinus > Callorhinus ursinus. The sequence continues at coordinate 128,726,376 of NW_027397063.1, read as the reverse complement.
TTATTTCATATATTATAATACTAATGACATCATAACTATAAATGTAGAGACAAATGTCAAATAAAATTATTTTTTCTATTCTGTATCTAATAAAAGGAGGTCATATATGTTGTCTGTAAAGAATATCCAAACTGAAGATGGTTGAAAATCTTTAGGGTATTGTGGCTAAAATACTAATGTATTTTTGAAATACAAAATATCAGCTCCTGGATTAAAGTTCTTAAAACATTTTCTAAACATTATCCTGACACTTACACTTGTTTTTTTTATGGAGTCTCCAACATTTGTAGTGAAACTAGAAAATCTGAAAACCATTCTAGTCAAAATGTTTTTTTTTTCTTTTAATTTATTTATTTGACACACAGAGAGAGAGAGAGCGAGAGAGGGAACACAAGCAGGGGGAGTGGGAGAGGGAGAAGCAGGCCTCCTGCTGAGCAGGGAGCCCGATCCCAGGACCCTGGGATCATGACCTGAGCCGAAGGCAGATGCCTAACGAGTGAGCCACCCAGGTGCCCACAGCCAAAATGGTTTTTTAGCAAACCGTTGGTATACTTCTTTTGGCAAACTTACCCTAAGTACTAGTAATTATCAAGTAGGATCATTCCTGACATTTCTCGGAAGTTGTTTCATAATATCCTAGTCTTATTTTCAGTTTATATTCTTTGCAAACAAAGACAGTGTAATTAAGTTATCAAGTAAGGGACCTAGAATGACAAATGAGAAAAATAAAATAAAAATGAAAATAGGGGCGCCTGGGTGGCTCAGTCGGTTAAGCGTCTGCCTTCGGCTCGGGTCATGATCTCAGGGTCCTGGGATGGAGCCCCACATCAGGCTCCCTGCAGAGCAGACAGCCTGTTTCTCCCTCTCCCCCTGCTCTTCTCTCTCTCTTTCTCTCTCTGTCAAGTAAATGAATAAAATCTTAAAAAAAAAAAATGAAAATAAAATTGGAAGCCAGTTCCAAAATACTGGGTTTCTCTGGCTATGTCCTAGTACCAGTATAACTGAAGAAGAAATTGTTTCGAGGGATACAGGGGACTGAAGGGAAAAGTTAAGAACAATACAGATTCCTTACAATATGGTGGTTGAAAGCATAGGTTTTGAAGTCCATTAGACCACAGCTCAAATATAAAATCCCATCCCCCCCCACTTCATAGATGTGTGATCTTAAGCAAATGGATTCTCTCTGAGCCTCAGTTTTCTCACCTGAAAAATGAAGATGACAATATTTACCTCATACAATTGTGAGAATTAAATTAGATAACATAAGGTAATATGCTTAGCACAGTACCTGGCATATAGTGAGTCTATAAACAATACTACCATAATTATTCTTTATTTTTATACTTTATTTTCATCTCTACTTCTTACCTACCCTAAAAAGCATTTCATGATCCAATAATTCCCTGCTTACCTCCTTAGGCTCATCTTATACCATTCTTTCACCATATTCCAGCCGTCTGGTCTTCTGTTAACCTGATAAGCAAAGCTGATTCCTGTCTGAGAGTCTCTGCACTAGTTCCTCTTAGTTCTTCCCAGAGATATTAACAGGATGATTCCAAGGCAACCAAGCCGCAGCTTATTATCACCTGCTGCGAGAGGTCCTCCCTAACCACCCATTCTAAGGGAACACAGGAGTCATTTTTCAGCAGAACCCCTTCTTTTAATTATCCACAGAGCATATACTCACCTGATATCTTATTCATTTGTTTCATTATTGCCTGTCTCACCACACTAGGATATAAATTAAGAACAGAGGCGTACTTGCAGCTGTAACTCTACCACCCAGGACTAGTTCTAAGTACTAGTAGAAGAAGGAAGGAAGGAGAAAGGAGTGGATGAAAGGAGGGAAGGAAAGAGGTCTGAGACTGTACAAAGACGAATATGAGCTTTAAAGATTACTATAACTCAACAGAGGATCTGGTTTTCCATTTAAGTGGACAGTAAATGAATTCCTGTAGATAAATTAGATTACCAAAAGGCATGAAATCATGTAAACAGGGTTTTAGGTATACAAATTAATATATATCTATATGTATATATACACAGGTTTATTTTTTCCCTTCTCTGTCCACTTGCAGATCTTAGGATGAATTTTGAGAGTTAACTGCTAGCCATATGCTTCTATCCACAGGATACAGAATTCATCCACTATTATTTTTCCTCATATATAAATTAAATGGCTCACTTTGTTCCTTTTTGTCTGTTTTCTCTTGACTGAACATGGCTTATTAAACAGAAATTAGTCAAGAATTCTGATCTGTAGGAATGTTTATGTTTTTTTTTTTTCCTAACAGGAACATGATTCCCTAATTTGGATATTCTTACAAATCTTATTTTGCAAAATATAAGCTCAGAATCTCTGCAAAACTATATTAATGGGGCTGCATAAGACTTTATCAGCAGCATTTTTATTGAACTTATATATGGCAGTTATATTTCTTTTAGTGTTTTATCAATGGAATGGCAATAGTTCAGACAGAGATGTGTTGTCTTTTTCATGCTCTGAATATTGTAATGTTCAAGAGAAAAGAGTAATTAAAAGCAGCCTGCTGTGCAGCAGAGTAAGGAGTGTAATTCTCAAGTGACAAATAAGGATGCAATTACTTCAGCAAAGTGAGGAGGAGTCCAGAAATCGTCTCTATGTTTTTTCTTCCACTCTCACACTAGCATTATGTAAGTGTAAATAAATATATTTCATAAGGTAAATAGTGAACTGTGAATTATAATATAAAGGTACTCCTTGGCAGAAGAAAATTGAGCTGTACACATACCTCTGTAAATAACTGAACTGGTTTTTACATGCTACATGAAATTTTCATTTTCATTTTATTTCCAAGTTCATCATATACAGTTTTAATTTATAGCTAAGAAGAAAAGGTTTGTATTCTACTAGTTTTGTCATAATTATGCTAGTATTTAACAAAGTATTTGATATGAAGTTTGTGTTTCTAGGGCTTGATTTCAAGATTCAAATTCAGACTATTTTAAAGAAGTAAGATGTATCACCAATGTTAAGGCACTGCTACAAAACACTTTGCCTTCAGAATTTCTTGAAATCTCCTGGCAGAAAGACAGCATTTCTAATAGTTTTCGGGAGACTTACTCTACTGGTAAAGAAATAAAAAATAAAACTAGTGAAATATCATTTTGACATCAATATAGAGATGAGACAAAAATGTTCATTTCAGCACACAACACTTTAACATACATCCTTACATGAAGTTTTTCACTAGTATGAATGGAAAAAGTAAAATTTGTCTTCAAACTTTTCTAATGCCAAATTGACATTATTACGTCTCCCCTAAGACCTGAATTCTTTTCTACCTTTTAAAGCTTTATTGTGGTGGGGCGCCTGGGTGGCTCAGTCATTAAGTATCTGCCTTCGGCTCAGGTCATGATCCCAGGGTCCTGGGATTGCGCCCCGCATGGGGCTCCTGCTAGGTGGGAAGCCTGCTTCTCCCTCTTGCACTCCCTCTGCTTGTGTTCCCTCTCTTGCTGTGTCTCTGTCAAATAAAATAAAATAAAATAAAATAAAATAAAATAAAATAAAATAAAATAAAATAAAATAAAATAAATAATAAATAAATAAATAAATAAATAAATAAATAAAATCTTACCAAAAAGTTTTATTGTGGCATAAGTGACATATAACAAAATGTACATATTTAAAGTACATAACTTGATATGTTATCACATAAGACCTATGAAACTAAGATCTGAATTCTCAGGTTCTTGTTTATATTCAGCCATTTCCAAAGCTGGGAAGAGCAGAAAGATCAAGACAATGAGATCCGAATTTCAAAAAATGGTGGCTACATAATAAAATAATAAAAAAAGAATAAATAAATATTTTGAGTAAAAAAAAAAAAAAGATGCTGAGGAATCCTACCTCCCAAGTTTCTTCAGGGCCCATTTAAATAATATAATCTAATAACGTGGCTGTACAATACTTCAAACCCTGATGTTAAAAAGAAAAGAAGATGCAGGAGAAAAATGTATAGAATTTATCATTCTAGACAGAATTATGAAGAAATGAGCTGAATACTTTTCACACCACACAAGAGAATACATATGTGTGATAAACACATCCTCCAAATGAATGAAAGTAACAATCTCTGAGAGTGGAGAAGAAAAAAGGCATCTCCTGCAATCATCATGAGCTTCACTACACCATTACATTCAAATATTCAGCAAAAGTAGAATGGATAAACAAAAAGTGTTACATTTACAAATAGAATACAACATAAAGAAAACAAACAAACCACAACTCCATACAACATGGATGAATCTTAAAAATAATACTGAACAAAGAAGCCAGATACCCAAATATGGTGAATGATTCCACATACATAGCTCAAAAACAGACAGAAACTATAGTATTTAGTAACACACAGTGAGATGGTAAAACTATGATGAAAAACCGGAAAGTGGCTATCATAAGAGTCAGGACGGTGGTTGCCTTTGGGGAGACAGAAACGATTATGACTGCTAAAGGGAATGTAGAAGATTTCTGGGACGGCTGGCGGTGTTCTATTTCTCCACCTGGGTAGTAAATAATGGGTATTCACTTTATAGTAACTCATTATGCTACATATTTATTTGTCCTCACTTTTCTAAATGTGTTGTTTGCATATTTTTTCAAAGTTAAAAAAGGCTTACCAATAAGAGTTTATTAATAGTTACTACAGTAATCACCTTGCTAATACAGTCTACACTGCCTCTTATTATTTAGCCATTCCATACCTATAAACTTCTTGATGACAACTAGGTCTTCCATTTCCTGTGCATTCTTCTACAAAGGGTAACAAAATGCTTTATATACTCTGTAACCATGTAAAAACAACTTCTTTTACCTGGCATTCATTCATCATAGGACTACAAGATCATATATGACAAGTTTGGAGGTCTGAGGACCCAGGTTCCAATCACTACCTTCCCTGGGTCTGCAAGTGGAAACAATCATACTTTGGAGAACTGCCATTAAGATGAAATGAGCTAGGGGCGCCTGGGTGGCTCAGATGGTTAAGCGTCTGCCTTTGGCTCAGGTCATGATCCCAGGGTCCTGGGATTAAGTCCCGCATCGGGCTCCCTGCTAGGCGGGGAGCCTGCTTCTCCCTCTGCCTCTGCCTCTGCCTCTGCCTCTCTCTCTCTCTCTCTGACTCTCATGAATAAATAAATAAAAAAAACATTTATAAAAAAAAAAAGATGAAATGAGGTAATGTGCCACTTCTCACATGAGGTGCCATAGCACATTGCACAAACCTCTACTTATTGCAAATATCACACTGTATTTTTTACTGTTCTACCTCCCACTCATCCACCCAAACTGGGCTGTGACCAATATCTCCAGCAAATTGCCTACCTATAGCACAGATGAAGTAATAAAAATGGCATTTTTTTATTATTATCAGGAATAGTGGCAACTATCATTTACTGAGTGCTTACTATGTGCCAAGCATTGTTCAAAGTACCTTACATATAGTATTATCTTATTTACTCCTCCTATGAGGAAGTTATTATTATCTTCATTTTATAGAGAAACTGAGGCACAGAAAGGTTAAGTAACTTCCCTGAGGTCATACAGATAGAAAAGAGCGGATCTAGGACCCTAACTCAGGTATAAGGATCTCCTGGATTCCTAAAACCACACTCTTTCCATTAAATTCTGCTATTCTATTATGCCATGAGACGTCAGGATAAAGTCTAATTGAGATTTTTCTGTTTTATAAATGCCTGAAAATACGAAGGCAGGAAGCTTGATTTGGGCCCAAATTCCAAGTTTTAAGCCAAATCTTGAGATATTCTACCTTCTGGAAATGTTTGTCTATAAATTCATAGGCAAAGATTAAGTTTTGCTGTATACCAGAAGAAATTATTACAATTATAGCCATTATACTCATTTGTGAAATGACTAGGCACAGGAAATACATTGAAAAGTTTTAAAAAGCACAGTAATCAAAAAGAACTATTCCTCAAAACACAGAAGTGATGACCAATTTAAACACACACTATCCATAAAGTAACAATGTAAGAAAATCTTCCAAATTTACCAATACAATTTGGATAACAAATACGGTAGTAGATAAGGTGATTTAACTGCATTGCACGAAACTTGGTTTCATTACATTCACTTATGCACTTAGTGAAGCTATAATCATATTGAAAACATTCACTCAAATTTTAAAGTTTTCCCCTTTGCTCTGAAATAATTCTCACACACCTGCCTATGTTACTAGTCCTGTAGATACACAGAAGAGAGCACTAACACCCAGATTCTCCTTCCTAGTTTTTTATCCCCAAAGAATATAGTTAACAAAAGAAAACTTAGACCATCTCCTTCTAGGCATTGGAAGTTAAAGAAGATTTTGGATTCACTCTTAAAAATAAACAAACAAAAGAGGTATTACTCTCTAAATGTGGACTATGGAGATAACAAACCAGAAGAATAACTAAACTCAGAATTCTAGTCAGAGAAATTAATTTTTCTCCCTTTCACCCAATACATAGTGACTACTGCTGTAAAATGCTTCTCGGATAGCCTGGATAATTTATAAACAGCTGATTTTAATGTTCCATAACCTACTGACATGCTTTAAACAATTCAAGCACTTTTACCACCCTAGAACTAAAAGGGATAAACAGACGCCAATTGCCTCTCTTGACTTACCCTTCATACCCCGAGGCAGAGGATTCTTAGGTACTGGGACTCTACCTCAAAGGAACATGGTTGCTTTCAGGAAACGACCTCACTAGAATCCAGATTTAGCTGCTGCCTGGCCCCCCATTTTCTGTTGTTTGGTTTGTTCCTAAGGGGAAAGTTGTGAGGGATCAAGGCAATGCTCAAACACATCATCTAAAAAACCAGCAGTCCCTCCTGACCATTCTTAGGTTTCTTTGAGATTGTCCACCCTTAACCCACATGTCACCAGAAACAGGTTTACTCACATAAACGGTCTTTCTCTCCTCTCCTGTTATTTAAGAAGTGGGAGGCTTTCCTTCCATGGGTTTGATTATTATTCCCAGATAACCAAGGTCCTAACAGTTGGGCTCAACTGCTTTATCTGATTAAGAGTCCAGTGTAATAACAGTAAGATCAAAGCAATTCTATGGCAGATAACCTTAATCCAGTAAAGAATTGGGTTGACTGGAGACTGGACTATAGACCTTCCAAGTGCTAATCTACCCTGTGGTCTCAAATGCAAGCCTTGGGTATTTGCCTGGACCGCTCCTTCTTGACAATCTCTGGATTCCAATTTTTAACCTCTGGCCCCCAAAGAGTACCAGAACCTCTGCTCAGAGAATTAGGCAAATGACCAAGGGTAAGGAATTGTACCAAATGTCGAGCTCCTCTCTCAACCCATTCTCTGGGTTCCTGGCCCCTCAAGCACTTACTAACTTACTAGTTCTCCAATGCCTGCAAATAGATTTTGTTTTGCCCAGTTTTTCTAGTTGTTCTTAGCAAAAAGGTTGGTTTACAATGAGCTTATCCACCATTAATAAAAGCAAAAATTTCCAAAATTTGACTTTTGTCCATGATAAAACTGATTCTTAAGCAGTTCTAAACAAGCCATAAAGGCATAATCATGGTGAACATGCTTGAGGGCTTCAGAAGATCACTTACATATTTAAATGAAAATATACAATATTTTTATGTACAGTACATTCAATACCAAAATAAACAATATGGAATCATTTTAATAAAACTATTTCTCCAAAAATGATTACAAAGAGCACCAGGAAAGTTACTACCTCAGGCAAAACGGTGGGTTCTGGGATTGCAGGCTCCTATACAGCACAAAACAAAGATCATGTTGTTTGCACTCATCTCTCCAAATCAAGCAAGCTGAGATTTCTCTCCATTAGACTCAGAAGCCACTTTCTAACCAGAGTATTAAACTCCCCATGCTGCTCTTCTCTGTCACCAAATACAGTGCATTTACCAGCCACCAAATACAGTGCATTTTAATGTTCTAAGGCAGGCATCAGCAAATCTTTCTGTAAAAGGCCAGGTAATAAGAATTTTTGGCTTTGTCTGGTTTCTGTCTCAAATACTCAATTCTTCCATTGTGCAAAAGCAGCCACTGACAATGTATAAATCTATGTGTATTCCAATAAAATTTTATTTATGGACTGTGAAATTTGAATTTAATGTCATTTTCATTTGTTCTTCTTTTGATTTTTTTTCACACCTTAAAAAAATTGTAAAAATCATTCTTACTTTGTGGGCTATACAAAAACAGGCAGTGGGCCATATTTGGCATACTGGCTATTTTTTTTCACACCTTAAAAAAATTGTAAAATAGGGGCGCCTGGGTGGCTTAGTCATTGGGTGTCTGCCTTCGGCTCAGGTTGTGGTCCCAGGGTCCTGGGATCGAGCCCCACACTGGGCTCCCTGCTCTGCGGGAGGCCTGCTTCTCCCTCTCCCACGCCCCCTGCTCGTGTTCCCTCTCTCGCTGTGTCTCTGTCAAATAAATAAATAAAATCTTAAAAAAAATCATAAAAAATCATTCTTACTTTGTGGGCTATACAAAAACTGGCAGCGGGCCATATCTGGCATACTGGCTACTGACCCCTGCTCAAAACTAATAAAAACTCATAAAACTAATCAAGTTCTTGGCTCTGACGACACCATTCATTTGTCCCTCCTAAACTTTTCCTTCGTGCCTCCAAGGACAGTGGTTCTCAAACTTTAGTACGCATCAAAGTCAATTGAGGGTCTGTTAAAACACAGATTGGAGGGTATCGCAACCCAAAGTTCCTGACTCAGTAGGTCTAGAGTAGTACTTGATAATTTACATTTTTAACAAGTGTCCAGGTAATGCTGAGGCTGCTGGTCCAGGGACCAAACCTTGGGAATCACCGCTCTAGAGCTTCCTCATTATTATGAGCAAACTCTACGATACCCTAACTACTTCTTAGAACATTCTAACATACTCTCTTGACTTACCTGCAATGCATTTGTCTTCTATCTGATACCTTCGGAGTTCTCATCGACATTTCCTCTCCCTCATCCTTCATATCCAATAAAGCCTTGATTATTTTATCTTCTAAATATATTTTGATCTATCCATTTCTATAAATCTCCCACCTTACACCAAGCTACCATCATCTTTTACTTTTAATAGCCTTCTGATTGTGCTTCTCACATCTACCCTGCCTCATACCAAAACATTTTTGCAGAATACATGCAGAGTAATATTTGCAAGATGAAAATCTGATCATGTCACTTCTTTGCTTAAAACCACCCTTCCAAGGTTTTCCAAGACCCTACAAAATTTGGCCCCTATCATCTCTTATGGTCATCTTTACGTAGTTCTTCTGGCTTTTAGTTGTCCTCAAGGCACTCTGATCATGTTCTTTCCTGGACTTCATACTTGCTGTTGACAGCCTTACTCCTTGCTCCACTTACTCCTTATCCTTCCTCCACTCCTCTCCCTATTCACTCAGTCAATACTACTCATCCTTCATTTCTCAGACCCAAATCACATCTCCAGGAAAGTCATCCTTGACCCTCCCAGACCAGGCTAAGATCCCCCCAATATACAATTTATTCTAACCATCTGTCTCCACATTAAAATAATAAAAATAACTAACATTTATTATACTAGGCACTGTGCTAAGTCCTTCATGCAATTTGTTTATTTAATCTTCATAAAATCCCATAAGGTAGATGCTATTAGAATTCTACTCTCTCTTCCTCCTCCTTCTCTCTTTTATTAACTACATGAGGGAACTGAGGCAGAAGGATGTTATAAATAGTTCACCCAAGTTTGAATAGCTAGTAAGTGGAAGAGCCAGATGCAAATCCATGCCATCTGCCTCTGGACCATAAATAATGCCTCTTGAAGAGTAGAAAACTTCACTAAATTTTAATTTTCTTGTGGACAGGCACCCTGCAGATAGAGTCACACAGAGTATTGCACATATTAGGTACTCAATTTGTTGAATGAATTGATTCTATTCTTAGCAGAATATTATATATTATTCACTAGGCCACAATATTAAAGTTTATTTCAAAAAAGGGCTTTCCACCATATCATTGGTCTTAGCATAATCCATAACATACTCTAAACAACTGTACTGTAATGTGGATCAAGTCCTTTAAATCTGTTCATACCCAACACTTGTATCTACACGCTAAATTATTTTACCTATTTATATATAAATGTAAGCAAGCACAAACAGAACATTAAGATATTACCAAAATCTAGTTACTAAATTTTTTTAAGATTTTATTTATTTTTCTGTGGATGGAACTAGAGGGTATTATGCTAAGTGAAATAAGTCAATCAGAGAAAGACAATTATCATATGATCTCACTGATATGAGGAATTTGAGAAACAAGACAGAGGATCATAGGGGAAGAGGGGGAAATGAAACAAGACGAAACCAGAGAGGAGACAAACCATAAGAGACTCTTAATCTCAGGAAACAAACTGAGGGTTGCTGGAGTGGTGGGGGGTGGGAGGGATGGGGTGGCTGGGTGATGGACACTGGGGAGGGTATGTGCTATGGTGAGCGCTGTGAATTGTGTAAGACTGATGAATCACAGACCTGTATCCCTGAAACAAAGAATACATTATATGTTAATTAAAAATTTTTTATTTATTTTTCAGAGAGAGAGAGCACAAGCAGGGGGAGCAGCAGGCAGAACAGGCAGAGGGAGAAGCAGGCTCCCCGCTGAGCAAGGAGCCCGATGCGGGACTCGATCCCAGGACCGTGACCTGGGATCATGACCTGAGCTGAAGGCGTCCACTTAACTGAATGAGCCACCCAAGCTTCCCTAATTATTAAATTTCTGTAGTAATTATTTTTAGAGTGAAATAGGTATTCTTGTTGAATACCTTTATGTTCAAAGGGTACACAATAGAACAATGATGGAGGAGTAAATGTCCTAAATCACTTCATTCTATTTACTACTGTTTTATTATTTTAAGATGTGATACACGTATTCCTCACAATCCACACTATCGCTACCTAAACTCACACTATGCTGACTCAGGAAATGAATAAACTTTTTGAGACAGAATTGTTTTCCTTTGCTATTAAAACTTTCATTACTACTCACTACCCCAAACTTAGAGAACAAAAATATTTGGATAATGAGTTATCCTTCACCATTACAAACTCAGAAACCAAACGGAATTAGATTATAAGACATACCAGAATTTAATTTATTTTGAGATTTTAATTTAAGGAAGGCATGGCAGTTTTGTTGGTTGCCCAAGAGAGGCATAGGTTAAAAAAAAAGAGGGGGTGGTTTGAGATACATCTAACTAGATTTTAAGCTTCCTGGGGACAGTGATCATATTTATAAATTTTTGCATCAACCCTGTTGCTGATGAGTGCTTTACATGTTCATATATAGGCAGTAGAGTATCCGCATTCCCGAAATATGGTCTACATATACATTCTAAATTTATTTCAAACTTACGATTATTACAGAAGTAGGATTTTAAAATAATTAACAGCTTAACTAACAGTTAACCTAACTGTCAACTCAGGTTGATTTCTAGTAATTATCGATTAATTAACTTATAGTAAAAAAGTTAAGAACCCTGTCTATGGAATGTGATAAAGCTAGCTACTGGCTGGCTGTATGACTTTGGGTAAATAACCAATCATGCCAACACTTTAGATTTCTAATCTGCAAAATGGTGATAATATATATACCACATTGGGTTATTGTGAGGATTAAATGCTTCCAAAGTATATACAGCAAATAGCATTCCAGAAATAAGTAAACAATAAATAAGCATCCAATAAGTATTAGTTCCTATATCACTACTGCTATATATTCAGATATAAACTTGTATATTACATTATTAGTTATCAATTTATTAAAACAAGATGACTACTGTGATTTAGATGTAAGTAAGTGTGAATGCCAAAAGCAAACACATAATGATGTTATTTGTTAATATATAACAACTGAAAAACCACAGTAACAGTAAATCTGTTTCACATACCCTTTCATTAGGTAGGCTGTTCAAAGTAGAAAAATATCTACAAAGATAAACCAGAAAGTGTTTTTTAAAAGGCATGTTTTTTTTTTTTAATTTTCTTTACTTATTTGACAGAGAGAGAGAGAGAGAGAGCACAAGCAGGGGGAGTGGCAGGCAGAGGGAGAGGGAGAAGCAGACTCCCCACTGAGCAGGAAACCCGATGTGGAACTCGATCCCAGGACCCTGGGATCATGACCTGAGTCGAAGGCAGACGCTTAACAACTAAGCTACCCAGGTGCCCAAAAGACATGTTTTAAAACAAATAATCTTGTTGGAAGTCTGCTAAATCACACATTCACCCCCCCAAAAAAACCCAACAAAACTAATATGTCAGCTAAAGAAAAATATATCCATGTGAACAAATTCTGTACCAAATAATACTGAATCATTTTCATAAGAACTATTTCTCCAAAAATGAATACAAGGAGCACAAAGACTATTCCCACAAGAGCTATCTTATAGAACCTCTAGACTGAGAATCAGGAACTGCTAACAGCTGAAAATACCAAAACAAACACTGAAAAGTTAGAGAATCATTTAATACTTTCACAAATTTCACACAAGAAAAATTCTATGATTATAATTGTAATGAAATGATAATTTATTTAGAAAAGTGTATTTTAATGGGTCAACTAAACCCCCAAATGTGTAATAATGCAAACACTTCATTAATGAGGGAATTCAGAATTCTGTGACCTAGCTTCAATAAGGTGCACTCTTAAATACCAAGTATGGAGACCTCACCCTGCCAGGGCAGGTGTGCCTTGGACTACATTCTTGTGAGTCTTGCTTGCTCAGCTCTCATCCTATACAGGGTGGGCATTTAAAACTACACAGCCCTGCTGCCATATGGCTCTGACCCACGGTGGCTTTGCTCTCATTTGGTGTACTGTGTTTGGTATCTTGCCAATGACTGCCTCAAATGGCTTGGTTTTTCTATTGTGAGTAACTGATGAAGATTTTCATTGTGGTGAAACATACATTAACAAAATCTACCATCTTAATGATTTTTTTTTTACCTCATATAAGTGGAATCATAAGAATATCTGTCCTTTTCATTTTCTCTCTCTTTTTTTTTTTTTGAGAGGGGGAGAGAGAAAGCAGTGGGGAGAGGGAGAGAGAGAGTGAGAATACCAACCAGGCTCCACACCCAACACGAGGCTCAATCTCAGGACCCCCCCAGTCACAACCTGAGCCAAAATCAAGAATCAGCCACTTAACCGACTGAGCCATCCAGATGCCCCTGTCCTTTTTATTTACTCTTAGGACTGTTTCCAGTTCTATTTACTTTTTCTTTTTTTAAAGATTTTTAAGTAATCTCTATATCCAACGTGGGGCTTAAACTCACAACCCTAAGATCAGGAGTCACATGCTCTACTGACTGAGCCAGCTAGGCGCCACCAGTTCTACTTAATCTTAGTGAACAGTGACAACTCATATTAATCTTACCTGATTATATCATCTGGTACAATCAGATTACTAGAATATTAGATTGTTCCAACCATAACACTTACCTATAGCCAAAAATCTAGGCTTCAGTAAACTGTTATGGCAGTTTCTAGAACCCAGGTATATTTTCAAAGAACTCATACTAAAAGATACTAATTTTCTTCTTTTAATAGGGTTACCAGACTAATAGGGGAAGGAGTTCTAAGAACACGGTATACCAAGACTTGCAAGACATTCACTAAGCTGTCATATAATATTCAAGACAGAGAAATATGTGGATTCTTGGTTAATTGAAGGATCAAATCCAAACAGTGCTAATCAATGATTTGAGATTAACTTATAGCTTCTAAGGTTTCTAAGGTAGTTTCTACACCTTGACCCTTGTCCCTTTAACATTTCTCAAATAATTTTCATGAAAGAACAAAAATTATATATTTACATATGTTACAAAGCTAGAAAGGCAGCTAATATCAGAACTGATATTTTTTAAGTTTGTAAAGAAGTGAAAGATACAAAACACAATGAGTTGTTTTAAAATTTAAAATTTATCAAAACATAATAAATTTTTTTACTGCCTAACTGTACTTCAGATCCTGTGCCAGGAGCTAGAAATATGAATACAAGTGTTGGTTTATAAAGAGGGTAAAAATTTGGCAGATCTGGCCCACAGACTGTCTTATTCTAATCAGTGTTAAGGTTTTTGTTTTTGTTTTTTTTAATTGTATGAGTTGCCAAAAGTTAAAAATCAGAAGACTTCTTTTTTTTTTTTTTAAAGATTTTATTTATTTATTCATGAGAGACAGGGAGAGAGAGAGAGAGAAGCAGAGGGAGAAGCAGGCTCCCAAGGAGCAGGGAGCCCGATGCGGGACTCGATCCCAGGACCCCGGGATCATGACCTGAGCCGAAGGCAGACGCTTAACCATCTGAACCACCCAGGCGCCCAATCAGAAGACTTCTCACAAAGACGTATATATCTAGCTTCTTTTTAAAAAACAAGAATAACTGTATGACCTCACTGATATGAGGAATTCTTAATCTCAGGAAACAAACTGAGTGTTGCTGGAGTGGTGGGGGGTGGGAGGGATGGGGTGGCTGGGTGATGGACTTTGGGTAGGGTATGTGCTATGGTGAGCGCTGTGAATTGTGCAAGACTGGTGAATCACAGACCTGTACTTCTGAAACAAATAATGCAACATATGTTAAGAAAAAAGAAAAAGAAGAAGATAGCAGAAGGGGAAGAATGAAGGGGAGTAAGTCGGAGGGGGAGACGAACCATGAGAGACGATGGACTCTGAAAAACAAACTGAGGGTTCTAGAGGGGAGGAGGGTAGGGGAATGGGTTAGCCCGGTGATGGGTATTAAAGAGGGCACATTCTGCGTGGAGCACTGGGTGTTATGCACAAACAATGAATCATGGAACACTACATCAAAAACTAATGATGTAATGTATGGTGATTAACATAACAATAAAAAATTAAAAAAAACACCAAGAATAACTGGAAAAATTACACCAGGGTTTCTATTTAGCAAAAACTGGTTGAGTTACATAGTGGCATTTTTTTTTTTTTTAAGATTTTATTTATTTGAGAGAGAGACAGAGATAGCACAAGGAAAAAGAGAAAGCAGCAGCTCCTCTCTTAGCAGGGATCATGACCCTGGGACCATGACCTGAGCCAAAGGCAGACACTTAACCAACTGAGCCACCCAGGCACCCCACATAGTGGCATTTCCATAGTGTTTGTACTCTCGTCTTCACCAAACCCAGACTTCCCTACTGTTCACACCTACTTGCTTCACTTACTTCAGTGATCCCCACAGGCATCACGGTGTAAAGTATGACTAAGTACTGTCTTGCCAGAAGGACTTCTGTTAACACAGGAGAATAAACAGAGAATAGAAATGCTTAATAAAAGACACAAAAGGATCTCAACAGAAAATCGCCAGGTATGGCAAACCTATGGGGCTGTTGATGTTTCAGAGAGGCTTGTAAAGGTCTTGATACTCATCCGTAAGTCGTGTCCTCCAGACCACAAAAGGTGGAGAGGTTGAAATTGAGACCTCCCCTTAAAGTTGAGAACTTCCAAGAGCTGCTCTCTTAGGAGAACACTAGAAAACACTCACAGTATTGGGATCTAAAGGAAGAGAGATCACCTGTGAGACATAAAAATACCTGATCTGTACCACTCATAGGGTATGGTACTTGAAAAAGGGATTATTTTTCCATTCTATCATACCATTCACATTTATTAGCTGATATTCTTATGTAAAGAGTTTCCCCTCATCAACCTGAAAAGACAGGGTTAAAAGCTAATTTTTCCCCTTCTTTTATACCAATTTTCAAATAAACACCTGATATAATTGTAACCTCCAATGCCAGCATATAAATTTGGGGACAGCTCTTTCTCAGTATTACAAAGGACGCATGGATTTTTTGTTTGCCCGATGTTAAATCAATTACATTTAACTATTTCTTTTAATTTTGTCATTGTACCTTTAAATTCCAAATTATCCCATATTTAGACAGTGGGTCTCCTGGGCCCTTTCAGCACACTATTAGGTTAGTCCTTGCTTTTCAGCACAAGATTATCCCAGGTTCATCTTATACTTTTCCTCTCCACATCTGGAACCAGATGTTTCTCCAGGGAATCTTGTGGGCTTCTGTTGTTGTTGTTATTGTTTGTTTCTTTTCTTTTTCTTTCTTTCCTTTATTTGGGGGGAGGGGTAGTGGTAAAGATCTGGGCATTAGGTAAACTCTGCTAGGATGAACCTGCTTCTGGCCCTTTTCTATGGGCAGAACAGGAAATACATTTTTAAAATATAAGCTCATATTGATAGTGCCAATTCAAATTTGACATTAGAGTTTTTTCCTTAATTTTATATATTTATTATGTTATGTTAATCACCATACATTACATTAGTTTTTGATGTAGTGTTCCATGATTCATTGTTTGCGTATAACACCCAGTGCTCCATGCAGAACGTGCCCTCTTTAATACCAATCACCAGGCTAACCCATCCCCCTACCCCCCTCCCCTCTAGAACCCTGTTTGTTTTCCAGAGTGCACCGTCTCTCATGGTTGTCTTCCCTCCGATTTCCCCCCCTTCATTCTTCCCCTCCTGCTATCTTCTTCTTTTTTTCTTTAACATATAATGTATTTGTTTCGGAGGTACAGATCTGTAATTCAACAGTCTTGCACAATTCACAGGGCTCACCATAGCACATACCCTCACCAGTGTCTATCACCCATCCACCCCCTCCCTCCCACCCACCCCCACTCCAGCAACCCTCAGTTTGTTTCCTGAGATTAAGAATTCCTTGTATCAGTGAGGTCAATTTTATATTTGCAACTTTCAGTACACTGAGTATCCTAGATTCTAATAACATGCTTATTTACTTTTATACATAAACATTTAAATCCCAATACTAGCATTATTACTAACAATAAAATTACTGACAAAAGTTCAAGGTTTTCTTGCAGTTTTATGTCCTTAAAATATAACTCACTAAGGATTTCCCACCTTTTTTATTATAGCAAATTTCCATATGTTCTTCTGTGTATTTCTAAGGCTTTTATATTCTGTTCTATTCTGATTCACTCTTCTAACTGCCTAGGAGTAACTGAATTTTAATGGATATGTGATTAGTTAAATGAATCTCTAATTAGTTGAATGTGGGGAATAATGACATATTTATAGATCAAAAAGCCTCTAAGGGTTTGTATTTTTTCCTTTTATTTGTTCTTTCAATCATTTTCCAATCCATATTCTGGCAAAGGAACAGGCCTAGAACTTTGAGTTTTGGTATAAAAGTTTCAAAGAAAAAAAACTTATTTAAGAGGACTTAAAAATGAGAAAAGCATGAATCAGGTACCTAATTCAATTTGGGATCTTATACCCAAAATTTCAGTTCTGTGAAAT
This sequence comes from Callorhinus ursinus, assembly GCF_003265705.2. Classification (NCBI taxonomy): domain Eukaryota; kingdom Metazoa; phylum Chordata; class Mammalia; order Carnivora; family Otariidae; genus Callorhinus; species Callorhinus ursinus. Next base: position 128,709,004 of record NW_027397063.1, on the reverse strand, counting down.
AAAAATTTGTACATTCAATTAAAAAACATTCAATAAAAAAAAATCAAAGATCAGATAAAAAATATTTAGGTGTCCCAAAAGAAGAAATTTTGCTTTTGCTTTTGCCCTGGAGCACAGTTTAAAATAAAATACATAGCACTTTTAAAGTAAGCTGACTACAAGGAGTATTTGAATAAACAAACATCAATTGAGATAAACTCAATTGGTATCTCTTGAATAATTTTTCCCTTTTTCCTAAAGAAGTGATTTGTTTTTTGGGTTAATAGAGATAACACTGTTTGGTGTTACTAAATGGCATAAAGGAACTAACAAAATGACTGTTTGGTGTTACTAAATGGCATAAAGGAACTAACAAAATGACTGTAACAAGGGAATGTCACATATTCTCTAAAAAGTTTTTTAAGTTTCAGTAGTCAATTTAATGTTGGCAATAAAATAACAGACATCAAAATCCAATGATGAAAACAATCTACCACTTCTGATCTTTGCCTTCTTAGTGTATGTCCATTTTCTTTCAAAAAATACTAGCTCAGTATTTCAATAAATAGAATGGGAGCTGATAATGTCAAAATACCGTACTTTCTAATATATAAAATAATATGAACTATTTCATTAGTATTAGAGTATTAACATATAGCCTTTCAATAAAGTGAAGAAATACTACAAGTATTTTTAAGGTATTATTAAAAGCTTTACAATTCCTCAGACATTTTTAGGATTAGTTTACACTTTAGTAAAAATGTATCTGTAAAAAGACACCATCATACTGTCATAAGGTTTTTACATAGGATACCTTTTGTCCTCTAATGTCCTAAAATTAACAGGGTTCTCTATGACTAGAAATCTATGAGAAAAAACTATTCATTAGCATACAGAATATCCCCCAAACACCAATATTTTAAAATAGAGCAGCAGTTGAGAATTCCACCTATGAAATGAAACATGCTACCTATTATACTGTCAACAATAAAAAATAATTACAATGTAATTACAGAACCAGGCAAGTATTGGGAAATATCGTTTAAACAGTATAAGCAGTCCTTATTTACTAATAGTTTTACAGTATTTACTCCATAAATGATTGCGAATCAAGATTACAAAGAATGGTTATGAAGCGCAGACTTGTACAGCTTTAATTTCTTTGAAAAATGTCTGGTAATTAGGTAGTTAAGGATTACCTAGTGGTTTGGAATAGGTAAGTAAGTATAAGGTCACATTCCACTCACTTGAAGCTCAGTTTCAGTTTTTCAGGAATTTTAACTATTCTTTGTCCTCTTTGTTAAATATTCCTCCCATTAGCAGTCATTCTAAAGAAAATACATGGTTTTTTGTTCAAATGTCTGTTCTGTGTAATTTACATTTTGTTAATTCTGTGAAAAGGAAATGCATACACAACAGTAATTAAAACAAAGATAAATACTGAAAAACTGTTAAAATCATGCTACCGTTACAAGTTTAAAACCATATGTAATAAAACAATTTAAAGACAGAAAACAGGACTATGTAATGAAAGGAAGAACAAGCGCTGTGAGAGAAAATTGGGCTAAGGAAAACAGTTGCATTTGGACACAAAACTTAGCTTTGAGCTTCCTGGCAGCCAGTGATTTTTGCAGATATGGATACCTCTATTTAGAAACTGTATCAGGTGATGTTTTCATTTGCAGGAAGGGGTAGTTCTTAGGTACCCAAGGGGACCATTTACAGATGCCAACCAAATGTATTTCACTAAAGCCTGAAATCACTTTGATAATTTTAGAGAAAACCAATACTTTATAAAGACTCCTTTGGCACATTTTAAAAGTGATGACAGGTACACATGCTGTTAGCTCTGGAAAACACAGCTATGCATTTTGTTATACAGGTGATAAAAGCATTTATTCTGAAGCAGAGATATGTGAAAAAGATCAGGAAAAGTGTGATGCTGGTGCTTTATTCCTATTTCTTCCCCACCCCCATCAGCAAGTCCCAATGTTAACTCTGTGTGGGTGCTGTTCTTGAATATTGAATAGATCATAGTTTCAGCCTTAATCTGAAGTGGGTGACAGCCCTGGAAGGCTCTCTGAAACTAGTGGTTTCCAAACGGGTCCAGGGGATCTTGGATGGATACCAAATGCAAAGGGTCCTGGGTTTCTAGAGCTCTGAAGAAAAAGTTCTTTCTCCATTTAAATATTTTTTAACTTCTATACCTAATAGCTCTCTTAGTAATGCATCAAATATATTTATTTTTGTCCCTTTGGAAGGCTAAAACCCTCAGGGAATATGTTATGTTGTAAGACATTTGAGTAACCAGCACTGCATATTTTTTCCTCAGGAGCCGTGAAAGTTATTAGGGCTAAAAAGAATTTTGATGTTCCCAATCAGTGATGGGGAGGAGGAACCTTAGGACAGGTTTTCTGGCATAAAAACACAGCACCTGCCCATTTGACTCAGTTTTTTTCACCTTCAAGAGAAAAAATTAAGAGGACTCTATTATAAAGCTTCCCTAGCACTCATCCGTTTTGATTAGAGCAGAGTGGTCAGTGACAGTATTAAAATAATTTAAAACTATTTATAATCCTGTATGTTATTATTGTCAGTAATATTACTGAGTAATGGTAGAAGCAGTAGCATCTGGTGAGAGAGAGTTTGCAATTTATGAAACGCGTACAGCTTATTCTGTATGTATGTGTGTATGTATAATGTCATTAACACTCATAAGAACCTGAAACATATAGGTACAGTTGTTCACCCTGTTTAACAGATGGATGAATCAAGGCTTACAGAGGTTAAGTAGCCAGCCTAAGATAACACACAAGACCCAAGTTAAAGTCGTCTGACATCAAATCTCATGTTCTTTCAACGGTAACATTTATTAAATTATAAGATTCAGATGCTGGTGCACTTTGCCCACTCAGGAAGATCAACACTGTTCATATTATTTAGAAAAGAAACAGGGTCTAACCCTACCCAAGGCTTAAATTAAAATGTGCGCTATCAGTTAACAACCATTTTAATAATAAAGCAGTACGTGATTTATCGCCTAAAAATAGGTTTTAAAAGTTTCTCCATCTTTATTGTAGTAGAACTTACTAATATTTTTGTAGGGATTATTTTTATTTTTGGGTTTTCTGAGGTTATGAAGAAGGGAAATCTCTTTATCTTGCTATGTCTTCTGAACCCTCAAAACTCTTTCTCCATCACTAATGATGGGAGCATAGCCACTAGTATGTAAATATCCTACACCTGAGTATGAATCATAATTACAGGAAGATTTAAATGTACAAAAACAGACCCAAATATGTCTCACCTTTTTCAATGACCAAAATCTCAAAACAAAACACGGTAACTGAAGAAATTATAACTCTTGAGTATCTTTTAAAGTATCTAGAACGATTTTTGAACAAGGACACATTTCCAATAAAAATGCCAACAAGAAAATAATGGCAAACATTCAATAAGTTATATTAGCATATTTTTGTGCTAAATAAAAATCAAGTACATTATGTTTCTCTTTCTGCTGAGGTGATATTTTCACAATCTCCAAGAACAGTCCTTCTAATGTATTTTTCTGGGTGACAGCACATACAGCCACAGGCTCTGGAATGAGGCAATTAGTTGTATGATTAAGCCAGGAGATCTGCTATTGAGACGTGAATTATCCAGATTAGCGGTCTCTTCTGCTTAAAATTCAGCTAATTTGTGAGATTTTTCTTTGACTTTCTATAGAGATCTTAACATTTATGATGCAATCAGGACTTATACTGTATGCAAATTTGAGAAAAGTAAGGCTTTGGGGCATTAAAAGCTCTAGCAAACATCACATTAAATATGTACATAAATGAGTATCATTCCTAAATACAAAGATTTGTTTTCCAACTTTATGGATTATCCAGGCATCTTTCTTCCTCCTTTACTGTGCTTTCAATCAATGGGTCATTTTGTGATTCCCAAATATATTTCCTTATGGGCTTGATAAACCCTTATCAGGAGAGAAGAATTTTATTATCAATCAATCAGGAAATAAAAATTAAAGAGAATGACGCTGGCTTTCCAGGTCTAGTCTATGCTTGCCTTTTTACTGATTTAAATAAAGACAGAAAAGACAGATTTATTTTGAACAAATCTAGGCTTTTTTGAGGAGGTAGGTTTCTGAAGTAACTATACTAATTATTTCTTCAATCAGACTAAGACAGACCATCATTTCATAGAGTGTTAGCAGATGCCATACACAAATATGGTTCCATCTTTGGAAAAGTTGAGATGCAGGGAGTTAAATGGACACAGATGTCTTTACTACTGGATTTTTAAAAAGCATATATGCTAATGTTTACTAACAGGGATACGGTATAAAGCATTTTCTAAAAATTCACTCTACCATGGAACCCCTTTTTATGGAATACCTATTAATCTCTCATAGACTAGGAAAAGGACTTTTAAACCAATTTTAAAAATCAACAATGCTATAAAACGCCAACTATTTGAAATATAAATCACTGAGTCAATCTTGAATTTGTAAACTTCATATTTGAGGATTAAAGAACTGTTTATACTTGCCAGTTTACCAATGTCAGACCACTGGTAAACTGGCAGATAGAATATATCTAAACATTAAGAAAAGATTTGACATAAGGTTTACAAATGAGGCCGAAAATACAAAAGCCAACATTGTGCATATACAGTTGACCCCTAAACAATCCAGGGGCTAGGGGTACTAACCACCTATACAGTTGAAAACCCGTGCATAGGGCGCCTGGGTGGCTCAGATGGTTAAGCATCTGCCTTCGGCTCAGGTCATGATCCTGAGGTCCTGGGATCGAGTCCCGCATCGCGCTCCCTGCTCCTTGGGAGCCTGCTTCTCCCTCTGCTTCTCTCTCAGAGGGAAAGTGTGGAATTTTTCTCTCATGAATAAATAAAATAAAATCTTTAAAAAAAAAAAAAAAAGAAAACCCGTGCATAACATCTGACTCCCCCAAAACTACTAATACCTACCGTTGTCTAGAAGCCTTACTGATAACATAAACAGCCAATTAACATATATTTGGTATGTCATGTGTATTATATCTTGTATTCTCACAACAAAGCTAGAGAAATGTTATTAAGAAAATCATAAGGAAGAGAAAATACACTTATAGTACTCTAAACATATATTTCAACCAAATCTGCATGTAAGTGAAACTGCACAGTTCAAATCCATGTTGTTCAGGGGTCAACTGTCTATGTATTTCATACAATGCTTTATGAAAAGCAGTGTGTGTATTAAAAATCATTAATCCAGGGGCACCTGGGTGGCTCAGTCAGTTAAACATCCAACTCTTGATTTAGACTCAGGTCATGATCTCTGGGTGGTGGTACCAAGCCCCATGTGGGGCTCCGTGCTCAGCATGGAGTCGGCTTGAGATTTTCTCCCTCTCCTTCTGCCCACCCCACCCCTGCTCTCTCTCTCAAATAAATAAATCTTTAAAAAATCATTAGTCCACTTATCCATGGCCTATAATCAATAAATTTAACTAAAAATAACAAAAGTAAAAACATTTCCACAGTTTACTGTGTGTGTGTGTGTGTGTGTGTGTGTGTGTGTGTGTGTGTGTGTGTGTGTGGTGCAAATGAATAAAATACCATAAAGGGGGGAAAGTTGAAAAGCTTTCTATATTTAAGAAATCATTTTACTTTTGAATGTATAGGAACTATTTTTATTTTAAACCAGATGGATCTGCTGATAATTCTATTCAAAACACTGGCTTGGAAGGCAAATTATTTTCAATGAAATGAACATTTAATTTTTTTCTTTTTTTACTTAAACAAATGTCCACATGAAGTAGTTACATATATTTGAAATACAGCTTCTTCACAAAACACTAATGATAGATTTTGTTTATGGACTCTTTTAATTATCTTTAACACTGTTGTGACTTGATATTTTATTTCATTTAATAGAAGTCAAGTCAGTTTTGTCCTAAGTATTCTACAGCTACCTAGGAAACATGATTAGTTTTGAATAAAATTTTAGACCCTTTAAAAAGAAAATAACGCCCATTTAAAAAATTATCTGATTCTAGAGTTGGATGGTGGTGATAGCAGCACAACAATGTGAATGTACTTAATGCCAACTACACACTTAAAAATTATTAAAACGGTAAATGTCATGTGTATTTTACCACAATTTAAAGAACAGATTTAAAAGTATCTAATTATAGGGCGCCTGGGTGGCTTAGTTGGTTAAGCGCTGCCTTTGGCTCAGGTCATGATCCTGGAGTCCCAGGATCGAGTCCCACATCGGGCTCCCTGCTCGGTGGGGAGTCTTCTTCTCCCTCTGACCCTCCCCCCTCTCGTGCTCACTCTCTCTCTCTCATTCTCTCTAATAAATAAATAAATAAAATCTTTAAAAAAATTACTAAAAGTATCTAATTATAAAAGTTAATTTTTGTTATAGAAAATTTTATTTTTTTAAGTTTTTTAAATTTATTTGACAGAGAGAGACACAGTGAGAGAGGGAACACAGCAGGGGGAGTGGGAGAGGGAGAAGCAGGCTTCCCGTCGAGCAGGGAACCCAACGTGGGGCTCGATCCCAGGACCCTGGGATCATGACCTGAACCGAAGGCAGACGCTTAACGACTGAGCCACCAGGTGCACCAGAAAATTTAAAACATAGTAAAAACTCAAGAAGATAACCACTCTGAACAACCTGGTATAATCTAGACTTTCAGTTTTAATTTTACTTGTCTTAATGATTATGCATATATTTTATAGATTTAAAATAATCTTTCAGGATTTTAACAAATATTGAGAGTTCACTAGGCTTGCTTTTAACTTGTATTTTATACTTAGCTTTAATCCCTAGTAAATATCTTTAGTAATACAATTTACAGTAAAACTTTATCACTTGAAGCTCATTATTTTTATTTGTTTTTACATTTGAGTGAAATAACAGTGAACATGTAGTTTACTTATTTCTAACAAAGTATTTACTAATGCATTTTTAACTTTATGCAATATAGTTACCATTTAGTGAAATTAGCAAACTTAATAAATGTTTCATTCAAAAATCACAATAATTAATATGAAGAGGGTAAAAGGTACAGTTTGACTCAGCTTCTCTTTGTTCAAAAATTGTAGACATAATAAATAATATAATCCTCCTAGATGCCTCAAAATGTCCAATACTGTCTTCATCATTCTCAGTCATCAGTATTAGAGCAGGATCAGTTCATCCTCTTCTGGTACATGTAATGTTCTTGAGTAGACTGTCTTATTTTCCCTTATTAGTAAAAGTGAGCAAGAAATATTTATTTCTCTAAGAATTAATATTGCTTAGCTTTTATATTATGGCTTTAAAATCACTAGGTTTGCTAATATGTTGATTTAGGTGCCCCCAAGGTTCAGGGAAATAACTGTACCAAAAAGGAAAAAGAAAAAAGAAAGGAGAAGAAAAAGGAAAAGAAAAAGAAAAAAAAATTTGCGATGAATTATAGCCCTTCTCATCATATGTCACTTCTTAAGAAATAAAATAAGATTCTGGTTTTATAAATATCTATAAGAATAAAAACCACAATCTTTCCAAAATTCCTATAGATAAATTATTTTGATGGGCAAACACATTTAAAGGCCAATTTTTCTTGGTCACAGTCTTCTGCAGTCACATGGAGGAAAACTTCTGTCACAAAGTCTACTGAATGGGGAATACAAAATCAACAGCATGACAAAACATCTCAATATTTCCAATTACCATCTCATTTAAACAGACTGGTCTATTAGTGTTTAACTCAACATAATCTAGATTATGCACAGCTCAACGCAGCTGGGTTTAAAGTAAATGATGATAAGTAAAATCTAATAATGAACCTGTGAAAGAAGAATAGTTGATGAAGATTTTTTATTACATGTTTGAATTTTAGGCTTCTTAGAAAATTTGTTTTTATGCCTCTAGACTCATTGTTCAAATCCACTTTAACCTTTCTCCATTTGCTGGGTAAGAGAAGGGCTATTTACTATCTTCTAGAGATATTTCCAATATTGTAAGGTACTATAATGCACCAGAAAGGATCTAGAAGTCTCTGTATTGATAAAAATGGTACAAAGATTAGTTTGTATATGTTGCTGGTAGTTATCAATTATGACATGGTTCCAGCATCTACCTAACATTTTTTGACAATACTTTTTGGCTCCTTTATTCACTTATTTTGGCATTCACTCACTATTAGTTGAGCCCTGTTTTTGTGCTGTACACTGTTTTACACACTGTAAATAGAGCAGTGTGCAACAGACAAAATCCCTTCCTTTAAGAAGTCTGTAACACAGCTGGAAAAGCTGACGCTGAAGAAGTAATTACAAATATGTTTAGTATAAACTGTCATTGAGAAATACCAAATGCCTTGGGATGATTTGACATGGGAGTCTAACCCAGAATAGGCAGTTCAGGAACTATACTGGGAAAATGATATTTGAGATCTGAATGACATTTAGAAGTTAGCAGGACTAAGGGGGATTTAGGGAAGAGGAGGAGCACCCTTAGGGTATGGGGAACAGCATGTGCAAGACCTGGGGTGTAAAAGAGGAACTCAAAAAAGGTTACTGTAAATGGGAGGGTCAAAAAAGATTAATGTAAATGGGGAGGGAATACTGTATGCTTGGAAACTATAAAGACTGGTAGAAGTCAGAGCATGCTGGGTGTTTCAAGCTATGTTGAGGATTTTAAACTTTATCTGAAATACAATGAATGCCAGCAAAGGGAGTAAGGCTTAAATGATCACATTTGCATATTTAAAGGATCACTGACTGAGTCTCTGGATTGGAGGGGAGCAAAACCAAATGTGGAGAGATCTACTAGAAGACTATGACAGTGGTTTAGCTGAGGGATGTAGGTTGGGGAAAAGAGAAGCAAAGCAGTTTGAGAGCTACTAGGAGATACAATGAACAAAACTTGTTAACTGTGAGAAAAGATGACCCCTTATTTCTTTGTGGTTGTGCCATATCTTACAAAGATGGTTAAGACTGAAAATATTTGTTGGTATACTTCCAATAACAATGTGTGTGTGAGCATGTCATTTGTGCATTTTAAGGAATGAAAACGTGCAATCTAACTAGACTGATTGAAAACTCAGCAAAATCCAAAGTGTGAGTGAGCAATTCTGAAACTACTTGATATGTATCTAAGATTGAGCAAATTAATATATTGTGGATATCAAAAATCAAGTTTAGGGGTGCCTGGGTGGCTCAGTCATTAAGCGTCTGCCTTCAGCTCAGGTCATGATCCCAGGGTCCTGGGATCGGGCCCCACGTCGGGCTCCCTGCTCGGTGGGGAGCCTGCTTCGCTTCTCCCTCTCCCACTCCCCTGCTTGTGTTCCCTCTCTCGCTGTGTCTCTCCCTGTAAAATAAATAAATAAAATCTTTTTTAAAAAAATCAAGTTTATTATACCAAAGAAAAGAGCTACAAATAACTTCTTATTTATAGGAGAAAGCTGCGGTGAATCTTGTGGTGTTGGACTGTAGTTAGAGATATTATGAACTCATGGTTTTAGATAGATATAGAAATACAAGACTACATATATATATATATATATTTTTTTACATATTTTCTAGCTCAATTTATGAAAGGGCCTAGAAGCAATGGTATCATAGTCCCAATGAGTTTAACCAGTGCCATTTTGGTTTCTAAGTGATAGACATTTAAAAAAAAAAAAAGGAATCAGGACTCCTTGGATAAAGAGGAAACTTCAGGACTGGAGCAGGGGAAGTACAGAATAAGCCTGGAAGATCTTGCATGCTAGAAAGTAAGGAAATGTTCAAAAAGTGATGGAAGCATGTCAAAGAACAGAGGAAACAACTTTAAGGAGCTCTCACTGGCCAAACTGGGGACAACTGGAACAATGATAATAATGGATTATAATCCATAGAATAAAAATATACAGATACAAATAAGTGAGAAGGGAAAGTTCTTCCTTGCCACAGAACTTCAATTATACTTGTAGAAAGAATGATGGAAATAGGAAATCACCATTTGAGAAACAGTACAGTAATAACCATTTCAGGGAAGAATCACCAGTTAGTGGGTATAGTATGATTATAAACAAGATATTTACATAGTATCTCACTACAAATACTAATTACAAGATGAAACAGCAACTTCGTAGTAAAAGAAAGTAGACCTCTCTTTAACCAAGTGATCAAAGTCGACATCATTAGTAATAAGACAAATGGATATTTTGTACTTCTTGATATGATGTACTGGGAAGGACATAATATCACTTTCCTTGAAAAAAAAAAGGCATGACCTGAATTTAATCATAGAAAACATCAAATTCAAATTGAAAGCAATGGTACAAATTTACTGGCCAGTGGTCTTCGAAAGTGTCAAGATTGTGAAAGACAAACAGAGGAACTGTGCCAGATTAAAGGAAGCTAAGGAAAACTAACTAAATAAAATTGGAAATACTGGATTGGACCCTAGACCAGAAAGACATTAGTAGGGCAATTACAATTTGAATAAAGGTCTGTAGATTGGTTAATAAAATAATATTAATGTTAATTTTCTGGTTTTTATACTTACATAACAACTGGGGAAGCTAAATGAAGGGCACATGGGAATTCTTTGTGGGAATACTTTGTACTATTTTTGTAACTTTTCAAAGTCTGAAATTATTTCACAATTAAAAAACTGAAAAACAAAAAATCATACAAAGCTCCCAATTTAAATGTTTTCTTCAACTTAATGCAGGGTAGAGAAGACAATACAGTGGGGATGGTTTCATTAAATTTAACTTCATATTTATATCCTCTATTTCAGTTATCATGATTATAAATAAACACTGACCAAAACATTAGAAAATTCTGGAATTATTTATTGTAAAAATTCTCTATGCTAGTGTCAATTTCTCTATGCTTTTGATACATGTTTGTTTTTCTCGGCTCTGGCCCTGAATATTTACCTCATTTGAAGATTATTTCAGTCTTCCCATCCTCTTCTTAAACATTATCTTGGGAACACGTATATTTTTATTATGTTAGCAGCATGTATCTTTAAAATACATCCATAAAATATATTTTGGGGCTCATGGGTGGTTCAGTCAGTTAAGCGTCCCGACTCTTGATTTTGGCTGTCATGATCTCAAGGTCGTGAGACTGAGCCGTGCATCAGGTTCTGTGCTGGGCATAGACCCTGATGAAGATTCTCTGTCTCCTTCTCCCTCTGTCTCTCCCCACCTAAAAATTATATATATAATTTGTACTTCCTGAAATGGTTTCATTTTAACTTGACTTAAAATAAGCAGACACAAAGTGATTAATTTCATGTTTGCTTTAGTTTATTTTTAACTATTGGGAATAACTGGAAATACTGAATTATTAAAAGAAAAGGAATTAGGATGAAAAGAAAGAAACCACTTAAAATCTTCAAATATTTGGATAATATTGTGAATTTTCAGTTGTTAACCTTCATTTAACATGTGGATAAGCAGAAACCTACAAGCTTAATGGTCCTTCCAGGGTCAGATAGTTAAAATGTTAGAATGATATCTGAATCTAGATCTGTTACGCTCCAAATTCTCCCACAATGCTGTAATGAATAAAGGACAGTGTGCTGAATTTCTGGAGATTCATGACTCTTAAAAAAATTCTTTTTGTGGGGGTGCCTGGGTGGCTCAGTCGTTAAGCGTCTGCCTTCGGCTCAGGTCATGGTCCCAGGGTCCTGGGATCGAGCCCCACATCGGGCTCCCTGCTCGGTGGGAAGCCTGCTTCTCCCTCTCCCACACCCCCTGCTTGTGTTCCCTCTCTCTCTGTCTCTCTCTGTCAAATACATAAATAAAATCTTAAAAAAAAAAAAATACTTTTTGTCTATTTGGTAATCAGGTTTTCAGAGTTCAAAAGTCACTCACATTAAGTTTTTAGCTAAAATATAAAGTACTGTAAAAGCTCATTTTGGACAAGTGAGGAAAAATTATTTGCATTTACTATGTACCATATTCTTTCCCTCTTGTGAAGCAACTGCAAAGGCTGGTTATGCTACTGAAACACAAACACGAAACCTAAACAGCTGATGGTTATAAAAATAATTATAGGTTGCCATTAGGAGGCGCACAATCATACTTAATATCCTCTTAAGAACAAATGTACTTTACACTAAAATACGTTTTAAAATGCTAAAAAGAGTAAAAAGAAGTCATGAACAATACTGTATTTTGAAGGAAAGATAAAAGATGGAATTTTTTAAAAAAACAAATGAAATCTCTACTCCTAGAAACCCTTCTTGGTAGGTATTGGACATAAATTTCCTCATGTGGCCTATAAATAAGTCAAAACAGAGAAGAATGAAGGCTAGAAACAATGCATGTCCTTGGTAACTCTGTTAATAACTGTGAGCCAGAAACTTGAGAAAAGGATGATTAGGTTAATGGGATCTTTAGGGCAGATATTTAAATCATTTGTTTATCTTCTATCCAGGCAATGCACTTTCCCCTCCTATTCTATTTTCCCTTTCCTCCACTTCTTTCTGTATGCTCTTTTCTTTTACCAATCCCTACCCCCTGCCCCTAACCAGAAGGAAGACATCAACACCAGAGGGAGAGCTTTCTTTCTTTCTTTGGAAAGCCTTCTGGCTATACAAGTGAGTAGGTCAATATCTTTGTCCATAAAAATGATGAGTGTTTCTTTTGAAATACAGACCATGATTCCAAAGAGTATGATCACAGAGTCAAAGGTCCTGCATTATAGATGCAGATATGAGTCTTGCTGATAGCCTAAAATTTCATTTTCTATCCTACTGCAGCATTAAATATTGGAGGTGGGCTAAAGACACAGACACCAGACTGGGAAGCCACAAATTATCTTATTGGTGGTAATGTTAGTCGCAGTAATACTGGTGAACTTTTATAGAGCACCTCCCGTGCCAGATACTGTTTTAGGTGACTGACAGGTATGAACTGATTTAATACTTATAATCTTAGGTACTGATACCCTTATCCGCATTTTATGGATGAGGAAACTGAGGTATAATTTACTCAAAGTGACACTGTTGAGATTCTACTTACAGGGCACTGTAAATCACATTGTGGATTTATGAACCCTGGTAGTATTTATGATATTCATAATTTTCTAATTGTGTCCCTCAGCTTAAATCTAAAAGACCACAAGCTAAACGTTTAAGCGGTAAACTGATCGAGTTTATCACCTAAACCTTAAGCTGAAAGCTGTGAAAAGGAATTAAGCATAGTATTTTAAAGCCTGTCTCCTATAGCTACTCTTATCTGCATAAGCCATGTTCTAAATCATCTTTTTTCCTTTTCACTGCTTCTTTACCCTACCTGTTTTCTTTTTTCCTGAAAATGACCTAATAATTTTCATAACGTAGTCACTGATCAAACTATTTGTAGAAACATCTGGCCAATTTTTCCTCTTTATGAAAAGTAAACACTCAGCTGTATATCATTTTACTTGAATTCTCGAATCAATGAGATAATATAAAAATTATGAAGAAACCAAAAGACTTTAAAGACTACGTGTTTATAGTTCCATAAAACAAACTTAATAATTAATAGTAAGGAAAATGAAAGAGAACGAACATTTGTTGACTTCCTGCCTAAGTAAGAATTAGATGTTTTATAAAACATATTGTTTATAATGGAGACTTGCCAAATTTGGTTAGGTTAGTAGGGGTGAAAAGGTGTTGATGGAGACACTATTTACTTCTCTCTAGATTGAAAGGAAAACTTAGACATTATGAGGTACTTGTCTTAGCTAATGTGATTATGTAGTTTACTTAGCACAGGAGGCATAATGTTCTTCACCGCTTTATAAACATTTACTTTAATCTCCGTGAGATTATGTGAATGATCCTGTGATTCTAGACTAAATTTTAACATTACATAAACCATGCATCTGGTAATAGAATGCAGTGTATTCTGTAGTGCACCAGTGTATTTATTTATAGTCAACTGTATTATTTATTCATAGATGTGTATTTTAAAATTTCTGACTTCAGGAATACATATTTGTATTTTCACTGGAGATATAATGGAATGTAAATTAATAATTAGCATCAGCCTGACTGAAGAGATGACTTTGCTACAAAAAGGAGAAACTTCCTCTAATAACCTTAAAGCCAAGAACACATTTTTATATTAATTTTCCTACTTCACAAATGTGGAAAACTATAGCAACACAGGCCTTACAGTTAAAAGAACTGCTATTTCAGGACAAATTATAAAGAGAAGCATTTCCTTTGGGGAACTACTCCCCCATCATTACTGTTACTGTTACTGTGCTGGAGGGAGGGTGTTGTATGCTTTTGGTAGCATAAGCCTAGTGGTCTAACATGAAAAAATATTAAAAAGTTACCCTATATTGGGTTTTGAACTCTGGTTTTTATGTTACAACTCTACATGTTAGTGTGTGTGTATATACACACATATATACTATATATATATACATACAATAAATATTTCCTTATTTTCAAAATACCTTAATCAAGATAATGAAAATTTTAACATTCCTGTCAATGAAACACATTAAATAACATGAGAATATGCTTATGACTTAGTGTAAAATGAAAAGCAAAAGACTGAATATGCAATATATTCCAATTTTTCAAAACTATCTTCTGAGGTGAACATGTATATTACTTTTTTTTTAAAAGATTTTATTTATTTATTTGACAGACAGACACAGCGAGAGCAGGAACACAAGCAGGGGGAGCGGGAGAGGGAGAAGCAGGCTTCCCGCTGAGCAGGGAGCCCGACGCGGGGCTTGATCCCAGGACCCTGGGATCATGACCTGAGCCGAAGGAAGACACTTAATGACTGAGCCACCCAGGCACCCTGTATATTACTTCTTAAGTAAACTTTTGTGAAGTATGGCATACAGAACAGTGTACAATCCGGGACGCCTCGGTGGCTCAGTGGGTTGAGCAGCTGCCTTCAGCTCAGGTCATGATCCCAGGGTCCTGGGATTGAGCACTGCATCGGGCTCCCTACTCAGTGGGGAGTCTGTTTCTCTCTCTCCCTCTGCTGCTCTCCCCCGCTTGTGCTCTCTCACTCTCTCTCTCTATGTCAAAGGCAGACACTTTAACCGACTGAGCCACCCAGACGCCCCCAGTATGTACTCTTTTGTGTATGACTTGTTTTTGTTCAATATTGTGAGATTCATCCATATTTGTGCAGTTGAAATTTACTCATTTTTATTGCTGAGTATTATTCTATTGTGTGAATATATCATAATTTATCCGCTGTATAGTTAGGGGCACTTGAGCAGTTTCAAGTTTGGACTTATAACATGTATTAACTTAAAAATGGATTTGAGGGGCACCTGGGTGGCTCAGTCAGTTAAGTGTCTAACTCAATTTCGGCTCAGGTCATGATCTTGGGGTTGTGGGATCAAGCCCCGCATCAGGTTTCACGCACGGGGGGGGGGAGTCTGCTTGAGATTCTCTTTTCCTCTCCCCCTCCCCCCACACTTGCGTGCACTCTAACACAAATAAATTTTTTAAAAAATGGATTTGAAAACCAAAAATATCAACAAAATCTAGTTTTCAAATAAACAACCTTAAATCATTGGCAAATGATTTACCATGCGAATTACTCCACATGATTTTTTACTTTCTTATGTTCTCCCCCCATCACCAGTTCTGGCTATGGACAGGGGGATGTCCAACCGTGTTACTGATGCTCGACTTCTTTTTCTTCAGCCATAAGTACTTGATCTACCCGGTTCAGAGATTTTCACCACCCCCCCAAATGGTGGTCATTTCACAGCAGAGGCAGCTAGCTCACTCTCCCTTTTCAGACCTCAGAGACACTTAAAAACCTGTCAAAAAACATTCCAAAAAACTTTCCCACAGGTCACATATTGAGCAACTCCTGCTGTTTATAATAAAAATACCAAAAGCTCATTTTTAAAAAGCCTCAGGACCATAAAACCCCATACCTTAGTCATAATGTAATTTGGGGCACATTTTATGAAGCAAGATAATGTCTTACAACTTTTTTTGTTTAACATAAGTGAGTATAATCACCTCCATTCCTGTTTTTATTTCCCACTGTCTCACTGAGTTGCTTTCTTGCAGGATCCTGCTGCAAGAAATGAGTAAATGGATATTAGAATAAAGAATGGATGCTAATGAGATAGCATGGGGTAAGTTAAGTGACAAAGTGTAAGGAACACCAAGTAAGGACTACCTATATATACATCCTTTACTGGAGACAGTCTTCACAGGAGAGATCCTAAGCAAATTATTAAAATGTGACTTAAGCATAGTTAAAAGATACTTCTCAAAGATACCTCTCTAAAGAAAAAAATCGAATTCTCTTTTATCTTTATTTCCCAAGTCTTGTACACTTATCACATTGTTCTGATTGTTTGTTAATGTGTCTCTTCCTCTAGACTGAGCTCCTTTGAGGGTGGGTATTTTAATATTAAATTTTAGATATCTAGCATCTAGCACTTAATAAATGTTTGGTGAATGAGAGAATGAATTAATTGAGAAAATAATTTTTTGAAAAAGAAAAAGTTTGTGGGGAGAGAAAAAAATGTTGCATATGTAAGGTACTACTGTTCTGAATTCAACTGTACACCCAAGTCCGCAATCTTGAGTGGTGAAAACACCCCCAAGAGATCCTGGAAGAGGAGAAAACTTTTGTCCCTTAACAGGTGTCTGCCAGTACAGCTGCACTCATTTGCTCAGGTTGTCTTCTGCCCCGACTAGAGATTAACCAACTACAAATAATTTGAATTTGGAGACCACCTGCCTAAAAGTACACTTAAATTGCAACCTTTGTAGGCTTGAGTATAACTGTGGTTGCAGTGAACAGAAAATTAGATGATATAGCTACACACTGGGAAGGGTTACATCACCACACTCTTGACGATTGCAAGTTGTTTGTCCTCTGGACACCCTGTATTAAACTCCTATTGGCTATTAAAATTTAGAGCAGGTTAATGAAGACAATATTTTACAAAGCTCAGCAGTTCTCAGCACAATAGAGCCAATACAACATTTTTTTGGTCTTCATTTTGTTGCATATCATTTATTTTATGTAGTTTAAAAAATAACACAGCAAAACATTCTTCAGAATTTTGATCACAATAATTATCACAATACCAGCACATTTTTGTTACTGTGTAACTAAAATGAACTTGAATTCCACCTTTTTCTTAAAAGACTTTACTTATTTATTTGACAGAGAAAGAGAGCAAGAGAGCATAAGCAGGGGCAGCAGCAGAGGAAAAAGAAGCAAGCCCCCCGCTGAGCAGGGAGCCCAAATGTGGGGCTCTCTCCCAGGACCCCAGCCGAAGGCAGACACTTAACTGACTGAGCCACCGAGACACCCCTTGAGTTCCATCTTAACAACATTAACTAATTACTCACAAAATTAATAGTCATAGAAGAAAACAGGAATAGGAAGAGTAAGTCCCTGAAATTTTAAAAAATTTAAATTATAGACATCAAAAATTAGAAACCACTAAATTGAGAAATTGTTGTTTACTGTCATATTAAGTATTTAAATAACCTTTATAAAGTACTCTTCACAATCCTTTTTTGAGCAGTTGCTGCTATATATTTGGCAAAATACTGATATTCTCATTTTGATTACTTTCTTATTTTCTTTCATTCTTTTCAATTCTGCACTGAAGGTTAGGAGAGGCTCAGACACTGGGTATGAAAGTGATAAACTGATATTAGAACACCTAGGAGGAAGAAAAACATCTCACCAAGAGCAGCTACAACAACTAATGGTTTTCACCTGTTGCTGATGTAATTGATCATGGTGCTATAACAGAAAGCTATTCTGTGTGATTCATATGTTGTTCTATTGGAACACATTCTACTCCTTTGTTATTTTAAGCCTCACTAACTCTGGGTTTCCCTTCCCTTAAAAGGTAGTTTCTAACAGTGTGTTTCTTTTAAAGCTAATAATTAATAGTGAAAGAAAACTGGCAGCTTGTTGAGTTTCAACAAAAGTCTTTAGCCCATAGAAAAATATTCTTTAAAATAAAATACTCAGCTATTTGAAAGTGTGCCCTACATTTATAAATGCCTTCAGCTGAGTTGTTAATATCCTAGAGTAGTAAAAGATTAGTATCTTTCATTTATAATTAACCTATTTGGTCCAGATTTTGCTCTCAGATACTACCATCACATTACCACACATAGGTTGAAAATGATAATTTTCCCAACTATCAAGCATAACTTTCAGTGAAATGTATTTAGTTGTCAAAGATCCACAAGCAGTCCACTAGTGAGATATGAGGTTATTTTGCCTTCTCACTAGTGAAATTTTAGCTATAAAGTGTACACAATTATAAAGGCATTCACTATTTCACCAGACTGTAATGCACTGTACATTAATTAATAAGATGTTCTCTTGTATAAATACTATCCCTACACTATATTTAGTGGTGTTTTCTTTAGCATCAATAAAATTTTATTCACACTAAAAAACATGGAATAGGTCCATGTTTTCAGCATGCTTAATTTTTACTTTTTTACTCATCATAGAGTCATGAACAATCACTGAGAAAACACTATCATTTCCTTATTACAGCCTGGAAAACTGTTCATTCCTGAAAATTTCTGATTAACCTGCTTTTTGAAGAAAATTCAGTTAATTATGAACTGTTGGGTACTGCTGGTGCTAAAAGATAATAACCAGAGACTCCTCTCCCTTGAAGTGGTACCATTCTCTGATGGCCAATTAGTACTTAGGGTAATACATTAGCTTCTTAAATGTTATCCAGTGCCCCCCTTTTAAAAATCATGCCATTCTCTTTTCTTTACTCCACCTCAAACCCTACCCACACTCCTAAGACCTCCTCCTGCCATTACAACTATTCTTAATTCATCCATAAACCTGGAGCTTATTGCTAAGAATGTTACCTAGAACAGGGAAGCTGAACTTTAACTCTGAAAGTAGATTTCTCTTTTAAGTCCAAAGCTTGCAAGCAGGCTTTCAAGTGGTTAAAAGGTTTTCTGAGAACTTCCAAAGCTGAGTTTTTACATAAGAAAAAAAACAAATTCGGAGGATTAACTATATTATAATCGTAGTGAGAAGTATAATTCCAGATATCTTGGAAAGGACATTCCATCCTCTTCAGGTCTAGGAAAGTTGAGATACACAGAGATTCAGAATGGATGAGCCTAGTGTGAGGACACTGCCTGGGACCTGAGGAAAAGATCGAGTTCCCTTCATTCTTCCTGGCTTTCACAATAAAGGTAGAAGAAGATATAACCCAAGAAAAGCTAAAAGGTAATCCTTAAACCTTCAGGCTGGTGCTTGGCTTCTCGGAGGAGGGAGCAGGGAGAAGAGCCTGCAAAAAACACAATCTTTTCAGAAAGTCCTGTTTGGGATAAAGTGCTGTGTCCCTCATGGCACAGTAGTAATGGAAAGAGGAATGAAGTATGAGTGGGACTTCCCCAGTTAATGGGCCAGAGGGCAGTTTTCACAGATTTCTGACTCCAAGGTAGCACAGAGAAAGCAATCGAGAATTTCGAGGTTCCCCTAAAGAGTCTGGAAGTGCTGATGGAACTGCAGGACTGAAACTGACTTGGTTCAAGAGTGAGAAGGTAGCTTGCTGCAGATTTCCCGTGAACAGACAAAAATATAAAGCTCTGCAAATCCTGGCACAGCTTGCCTACTGACCAAGCAGATGTAGTAAGAACAAGGCTTAAGGCCCAGAAGTCAAGCCCATGAAATGCCTCTCTGGAAAGACAGCAACAGGAGCAATGCTTCTTCCTTCACTCAAATGCCAACTTGCTTAAGGGAAGGGAGAACCTTAGAGAAGAGCAGAAATTTTTTTAGACTCAGTAATTTGTCAAAAGAGAGTATTATACTGAGATGCCTTCTGAAAAGGCAAGGCCGAGTATTTTATACCAAGATGAGTTGTGTATTTTATAGCATGATTTGCAATGGCTGCCTGTAACTAGAAAGAGATCAGTTTAGAAAATGAAGTTACTTTTTCTGCACACTCTAGATTGGGATTGGCCAATGTATACCTCTTATGCTAAAAAATGTCAAATTGTAATACTGTCGCAATTCCCATAGAAATTAAGATTCTTAATCCATAAAACCTGTATTGCATAAGTAATACTGACTCCGTTTCCTACAGTATTACCCTTAAAGAATAAAAAACAAAATCATGCATCATTCATGTCTCTCTGTCCACTGACCCTATAAAAGCAGTACATAAAGTACGTACACACCCTCTACGTCTACATTAAGAAAATTTTAGCTCTCATTTAAATGATCTACGACTTTTCTGAATTGTACTGTTAGATAATCTGCCACCTCTTAGAGTTTTTATTTTGCATATGAAGCTTCCAGTTTTGAGCAGCAGAGGTAGTCCCTGAACTGTCCTCAGGACCAAGGTAAAGTAGTGAGTCAGAAACTCAGAGGAAGGTCAGGAAACAGGATAGTTATATATCCAGTGCATTTAGATGATCACGAGTTTAAACAAGACAGTAACCGAGGGAGCAAGAACGAGGCACTGGTAACAAAGAAATCTTGGCTGTGGAGTAGACAAGTATTTCATGCTTGTTCAAAAACAAACCCCAGTGTTGTACAGACTAAACTTGCAGTTAGGCACTGTTAAAGTTGTGAGAGAGGGCTGTGAGATCAGGATTAAGGCTTCATCCTGATGTCAGCCTTATGGTGGTATATTCTGACACTAACTACAGACAAATTCTTCACTTTCGTATGTTCCCTGAACACTCTACACCAGAATTTACTTCCATTGATTATTTCATCTCTTCCTATACCCAAGTGTATTTGGTTTTACTTCCTCTTCCTTGTTTTAAAGATCCTCCAACAGTTTTCCTCTATTCCTCATCAGTATCCTTCACTCCAAAATTTTTGCCTGAGACTATTCTCCTCTTTGAGAAAACTTCATATAAACTCCAAGTAGCTTTGGGAACTAGCCTTTGGTAAAAAGAACAAACATTAAATATCTATTATCAATCAAGAACAGCTAGGTTATGCTGCATAACAAACATCAAAATTTCAGTTATATTACACATACACATGAGACTGCAAACATATCTACTAAACATATTTAAGTATTTGATTCCTTTTCAATTCCCAATAGTACCCAGTATAACAGGAAGATTTAGGATTTTCAAAATCTGTCTTAATTGTATACATGAAATTGTATTCTAAAGAGGAGTTCAGGAGTCTAGGAGCATAGCCTTTCCATTAATTCAACATGAGAGCTCTCAAATGAGAGTACTATTTTAAGAAAATAAACGTACTGAAAGGAGAGAGAACTAAAAAGAACTAGAGGAACCACAGGTATATCTCTGAGGGGGTGATGTGACTCTAGCAACACTGTCTGACTTTCAATGATTCCTAAACATGTATCATCTACATTTTGGTAGAAAATCTTCCATCTGAAATTGTAGTACCTTCAAAGACAGAAGGTAATCTATTTTTAAAAGGGGAAGAAAATTGATGGCAAAACCACTTGAAAAAATATTTATATACTTCAGGTAGCCTTTTGTTGTTCTGTCAGGGTTTTGAATTAGCGATTAATTTTTTTTACACAAAGGTTCTGTTAAAATGTCCATATAGTATACAACAGTGTAGTTACTCTGCCTTGAAGTGGCTTACAGCAAAATAGATACAGTGCACTGTTTTAAAAAAGTAGTTTTACATGTAATGGTTCATAAAACTGATCAAGCCCTGCCAACAAAATTAGTCTACAAACATGTTTGTCGTGATATGTAACAAACCTCTTTAAAAGAGGTAGAGAAAATGAGTTTCAAATAGCTCCATCAAAGATATCAATAATTAATTTTTTTAAGAATTTGATTCTGTCAGAATCAAATTGATACAAGTGTTGTGCAACCATAAATTACAAAGTAGCTTATTAAATTATATGGTTAAAGACAATCATGCTTTCTATTTTGCTTATATCTCTCTATGTCAAGGCATAGTGACCTATTTCTTATACAGGGTGTCTCATTTAATCTGACTGTAACCCTGTAAGAGTTGAGATACAGATACTTTTAATAAATTGCCCGAGGGCACATGGTGCTAAGCGTTAGAAGCAAAATTCAAACCCTCATGTATATTCTTTTCACTATACTCTGTCTCAGATAAGAGTGTGGGTTAGAGTGCAGGAACAAGGGGACTGATCATGAAGGAGCCATGACAGCATCCCACTCTACATTAAGCCCTCTTTTCAACTTTTCAACATCATAAGCCTTACATTTTTTTCAGGGTTCTTTCTTCGCTGCTTTTCATAACTCTGGACAAATTACAACTTTTGTGTATTTGCACTCATGTTTCTTGCACTCTTTCAGGATTGTGGTGTTGGTAGGGTAGTGGCAGAGCACTGGTGTCAGCTCTAGAGTAGCCTCTGTTTTGGGAAAAGTTCTGGCAGGTTTTCAGCATGTGGACTGATACAGATAGGTCTATATAGTACCAGGCAGTGGGTCCTTGATAGATCACCTCAGTTCCTGAGGCACAAGTCAGATATGAATGGGCTGGGGTTAGCTCATTGTGCAAGCTTCTTTTCTAAACACAGCTCTATCTACTGGTTCCTCCTGTTGGAATTAAATGAAAAATAACTTCTGAATAACTTCTCATGACCTCTGTAACTGGTATCTGTGGACTTTGGAAACTGCTTTGATGGGAGCACATTTGAAATGGACCTTGATCTACAAAATAAATATTTGTAGCATGTTAAAAAAACAATGTTTAAGATACAGAACTCCCTTTTAGTCTTTCTGTGGCCATTGAAAAATATGATTTTATCTTTGGATACTTCTTAGCTGAGCACTAAGATGTTTTTGTTTTTTATGTAATTAAACATTTTAATCACTTAAAAATTATAGTTGCACCTGGAAGACATTTTGAAAATTTAGAATTCCAGTGTACTTTGAAGGAAAAAATTTATGAAACACAGATAATGGAATTAAAAATGAGCTAGCTTTCTAAATTCTGAATGTAGAAGTAAATCCCTGAATCCTTAGGAATATGGAGACCTCTGAGCTGCCACAGAACCAGCCACTACCCCCACTTATATCTCTGTCCTCAGTGTAAAGGCTACTGGTTTAAAGTACTTTTCTAAGTGGTTTTCCTGGTCAACTTTCAGTTCTTCCCACAGATGAGAAAAGGTATCCCCAGTTGGAAAGCCCAACAGTAATGAATTCTTGGAAAGATCACCCTAAGCATTTGAACAACACTAGAAGACATTATTACTATAGCACAAAGTGATAATTAATGTTCTAAACTATGACCCTTAGTTATCCAAAAAAAAAGTCTAATAAGCATGTTTAGTTCACGCTATATATTAAGAAAGAGTGCTATAATTTAGAAAGATTTGTTACCAAAAAAAAAAAAGTCAGTGTTAAAAATTTAAAAAGTCTGAGCCCCCGGGGCACCTGGGTGGCTCAGTCGTTAAGCGTCTGCCTTCGGCTCAGGTCATGGTCCCAGGATCCAGGGATCAAGTCCCACACTGGGCTCCCCGCTCAGCGGGAAGCCTGCTTCTCCCTCTCCCACTCCCCCTGCTTGTGTTCCCTCTATCGCTGTGTCTCTCTCTGTCAAATAAACAAATAAAATCTTAAAAAAAAAAAGTCTGAGCCCTTTATCCCAACCTCCTTCTTTCCTCTATGTGACAAAAATTAATTGCATTTCTACTATGTGCTAGACCTGTGCGGAATGTTGTGGATGCAAAGATGAATAAAACATGTTCTTTGTCCTCAAAGAGTTTGCTATGTAATGGTTCAAACAGACATATAAACAAATAATTCAAATACAATGTAGTATTTTGTTGGCTGTGTTCTAAATACTACTGGGTAGCACAGAAGAGAGAATAATGAAATATTCCTGAAAAGGTATGGGAAAGACCTATCAGGATCAGCCTTAGATTCATGGTAAATTTTCCAGCTTTTAGAGTAAATTGTGAGAAGTTAAACTAAAAGTTAGAAAAATAAATTGATATTTACTCAATTAAGAAAAGTTATAACATTAGAAAATTTGTCCTAATTAGAATAGTGAAAATTGAATGTTTATTTTATTGGCATAATTTTTTATATGCATGATAGCATATTATCAGACTTTTTAACTGCATATTTGGCTTTTATATTATGGTAACACATCTTTTATCAAAAAAAAAAAAAAACCCAACAAAACAAAACATGAAAGTGTTTTTGAAAACTTCATCAGTTTTCCCAAGGGCCTCTGTTAGTCCTCTGGTAATCAAGTCATTCTGAAGAACTTAATTCTGTCATCATCTTTGTTGGTTTTCTCATTTATCAGTGGCTTAGACTGTGATCCCAGCAGTTCTTCCTCTCTACTTTAATTCATTTCAAGACATTTTTAAAAAAGATTTTATTTACTTATTTGACAGAGAGAGACACAGCGAGAGCAGGAACACAAGCAGGGGGAGTGGGAGAGGGAGAAGCAGGCTTCCCATGGAGCAGGGAGCCCGATGCGGGGCTCGATCCCAGGACCCTGGGATCATGACCTGAGCCAAAGGCAGATGCTTAACAACTGAGCCACCCAGGCACCCTGATTTCAGGATGTTTTTTGAATGATTTCCAGTTTCACTCTATAACTGAATTGAATTTGCCTTGTATTTACTGAGAAACCATTGTCTTTGATAGGATGAGTGTGTGTGTGTATATATATACACACAGTATCTATATACATATAGACACTATTAAACAGAGAAATAACATTTGAGTTAGGACTAATTTTGTAAGTGGTTGCTTAATGGAGACGTGTGATTGCCACTGGAATTGCAGTTATTTAACAACATCTACTTTTCTCCAACCCATTACTTTATTTTTTTTTTTTTTTTAGTTTTTGATACAGTGTTCCATGATTCATTGTTTGCGTATGACACCCAGTGCTCCATGCAGAAACAACCCATTACTTTAAAACACCAGGATTCAGCTTTGATATACACATGAGTTGAATGGAGGAGATACAGATATTTTACAGTTTTCATAAGTGTGAAATCAGGAATTTCAGATACTAGTCTCCATTCAGCCTATAGCAAATTTTCAGTTATTTGAAAGTTTTATTTCTCATTCAAAGAGCAGATCTGATCATGGACTTTGGTCAAAGATGCTGTTTGTATTGTTAAAAAAAATCTCTCCCACATCAAACAGTGTATGAGGAAGGAGTCTAAAATTCGCCCGTTAGTCAGGCACACAGAAATTTGTGGCCCCAGGAATAATGGCCTTCCTGGAAAAATGCCTCTTAAGATGAGGTAAAACTTCAGAAGTTATTGCTTTATTGACTTGGGCTTTTGCGTGTCTTCCTTCCTTCCTTCCTTCCCTTCCTTCCTTTCCTTCCTTCCCTCCCTCCCTCCCTCCTCCTTCTCCTTCTTCACTGTTGTCCTCTGACATATCTAATTAAATAATGAAACATTTATTATGTCTTTGTTATGTACAGGGTGTTAATGAACTGTCTTTTAGGCTTGGCTCTTTTGGTTTCTTGTATTCTCTCCTAAGAAAAATAATGAGGTTACACTCTTTAAAGCTGCCACTTTCTTGCAAGTTATTATTTCACATATACATCATCATATTTTTGGTACATATCCCCTGGGGCTTGCTCTATTGTTATTTCTTATTCAGTGTGTCTCAAAACCACCAAACCTGCTGAGGCATTAAGCATACCTTTTGGACATGCTCTTAAGAATATGGGAATTACCATATTGAAGCTAGCCATCCACCCATCATGTCTGGTTATCTGAATTGAAAACATTTCTGTCTTGCATTAGAGGCAGGCATCAAGGTCCCATGAGTTGCCTACCTATGGGCAGTAACATACAGAAGGAAGACATTTCATTTTGATTGCATCTGGTGATCTTTTTATGCCCTGAGGCATTAAGACTGATCTTTTGTAATTCTAACCTAGTTAAGTGTAATTGCAGTTATATTCATATTTATATAGGTCCCTAATCCTTAAACCAAGCTTCTACACTGGGAATTCTAGTTTACTTTATATAATCTTTAAAAACATCCACTTGCTTTTTTGCAACAGGTGTGTTTCCAGAACACAGGAGTCACAAAAACCACCACTAAATCTAAGCCATAATGGGAAAGGAAAAGATTCAGCACATCATCACCAGATATACAGATGTGGGCAAGTTTACCACTACTACTGGCCATCTGATCTATAAATGTGGTGTGATTGACAAAAGAACCACCAAAAGATTTTTAAAGGAGGCTGCTGAGTTGGGAAAGGGCTTCATCAAGTAGCCCTGGGTCTTGGATAAATTGAAGGTGAATGTGTGCAAGGTATCACCACTGATATCTCCATGTAGAAATTTGAGAACAGTAAGTATTATGTTTTCATCACTGATGCCTCAAGACACAGGGACTTAATAAAAAACATGATAACAGGGGTGCCTGGCTGGCTCAGTCAGTAAAACATGCAACTCTTGATCTTGGGGTTTTAAGTTCAAACTCCATGTTGGGTGTAGAGAGTATTTCAAATAAAATCATTAAAAAAAAAAAAAAAAAAACATGATTATAGGCATAGCTCAGGTTGACTCTTCTGTCCCAGTTGTTGCTGCTGGGGCTGGTGAATTTGAAGCAGGTATCTCCAAGAATGGGCAGACCCAGAAGGATGCCCTTCTGGTTTACATACTTGGTATGAAACAACTAGTTGTTAGTGTTAACAAAATGGATTCCACTGAGCCACCCCATAGCCAGAAGAGATACAAGGAAATCATTAAGGAAGTCAACACCTACATTAAGAAAATTGGCTACAACCCTGACACAGCAGCATTTGTGCCAATTTCTGGTTGGAATGGTGACAACCTGCCAGAGCCAAGTACTAAGATGCCTTAATTCAAGGGATGGAAAGTCACCTGTAAAGATGGCAATGCAAGTGGAACCACACTGCTTGAAGCTCTGGATTACATCCTGCCACCAAGGTATCCAACGGGTAAGCCCTTGCATCTTCCCCTCCAGGACATCTACAAAATTGGTGGTACTGGTACTGTCCCTGTGAAGACTGATGTTTTCAAACCTGGCATGGTGGTCATCTTTGCTCCAGTCATCATTACAACTGAAATAAAGTATGCTGAAATGCAGCATGAAGCTTTAAGTGAAGCTCTTCCTGGTGACAATGAGGGCTTCAATGTCAGGCATGTGTCCCAAAATGTTCATTGTGGCAGTGTGGCTGGTAACAGCAAAAATGCACTGATGGAAGCAGCTGGCTTCACAGCTCAGGTGATTATCCTGAACCATCCAGTCCAAATCAGTGCTGACTATGCACCTGTGCTAGATTGTCACACAGCTCACAATTACTCACAAGTTTGCTCAGCTGAAGGAGAAGATTGATCACCATTCTGGGAAGAAGCTGGAAGATGGCCTCAAATTCTTGAAATCTGGTGACGCTGCCATCATTGATATCATTCCTGGCAAGCCTATATATGTTAAGAGTTTCTCCATCCTCCTCTGGGCTGTTCTGCTATTAATGACATGTGATGGGCAGTTGCTGTGTTTGTCATCAAAGCAGGGACAAGTAGGTTGCTGGGGCTAGCAAGGTCACCATGTCTGCTCAGAAAGCTCAGAAAACTAAATGAATTATTCCTAATATCTGGGAACCCAGTCTTAATCAGTGGTAGAAGAATGGTCTCAGAACTGTTTATCTTAATAGGTCATTTCAGTTTAATAGCAGAAGAGTGGTTAATAACAATGCATCATAAAACCTTCAGTAGGAAAGAAGAATGTTTTGTGGACCATTTGTGGGGGGAAAGGGGCAGTTTTAAGTTACCAGTTTTTTAAATCAGTACTTAAGGGAAACGACTTGACCAAAAATCTATCACAGACTTGAGAGTCATTAAATCTTCTCAAATCTCATCCTCTCAAATCTCACATATTTTATATCTGTCGCCTCTTTAGATACTAATAGCCTCATGTGGAAATGGCAAATGTAAGCTCTTCCCATTGTTAATCACTGCTTTAGAGCTGTTAAGATTTTCTCAAAAGCTATTATCAGCTCAATCACCAGAACATAGTTCTGCTCTGTTCCATGTTTTGTTTCCCCAACTTTTTTACTAATAGCAGGGGATGGGAGTTTTTTATTTTGTTTTAGTAGCTCTAAATGACCCTGCTTCTTGAATTTTTTTTCTATTAATCAATCTACATTCTTTGTAAAACTTTGTCTTTTCTCAGTTCTGTATTATTTTTCTACCAAATTTGCTTTTTTTGTCTTTGTTAAGTTTGTCCCTGTTTTGAATCACTATCTAAATGTTTCCTGTGGTGCCCTAGTGAGGTGTTCAACATGAGTTCAGTAGGCACCTATCCCTGCTACCAAGCAGCTTAAAGTCAAAACAGAAAATACTGAAATGGATTAACTAAAGATAATAGTGGTAATTTAGATGATTAAAGAAACACTGAGTAAATTTAAAACAAAGTAAATTATATAAAGGGAATCAAGAAAGGGAATACCCTGGTATTGTATACATAGCCTCTCTATATGAAGTATTCTAGGAAATAGAACAAAATCAAATTGAGCCACTGGGTGGCTAGTTGGTTAAGCCTCTGCCTTTGGCTCAGGTCATGATTCCAAGGTCTAGGATCAAGTCTCACACAGGACTCTGTGCGCAGTGGGGAGCCTGCTTGCTTCTCCCTCTGCCTGCCGCTCCCACTGCTTGTGCTTTTCTCTGACAAATAAATAAAATGTTTTAAAAAAAACAAATTCATCATAGTTCAAAGCTTTCTAAATGAATTTTACTGTATTTTCATAGGAATGTTGTGAAAGGAAGAATGGACGGATATGTTCTGTGAAATGGTGAGAAAACGGAACTGCTGAGAATGGCATTTTAATATTTAAGGACCTGGGATGGAGATAGAAGAAATCACTAGCTTCACCAGTGGTGGAGGTAGAACTACTGGATTCATCTGAATATAAAGAGAATGAATGTGTTGAGTTCTAGAAATGGGAGGAAAAGGAGATGAAGAAGGACAATCAAAGAATACACCAGTGGAAAATAGCAGGAGGAAGATGAATAGGCAAATGAAAACTGTCCTTGAGTATAGTTTTCTCAGAAAGAGGGAAGGCAATGGAAGTGAAAGCAGAAAAGAAAAATAAATGAGGCTATTGCTATAGAATTTGAAGTGCTTTTATAGACGGATTAGTGATTAAATTAGTGTGAGTGATGAGCATTTTATGTATATAATGAAATCTACAACCAGTTGTAAGCATATTTTTAATGAATGTTTTTTGACTTGTTAAATATCAATACCCTACATGTAGCATTATGGATATTTTATATTTTTCATTCAATGTCATTAACTGGTTCTTTGTATTTTCTCAACTAAATATATTCTCATAACAGCAAGTTTTCTACCCAGGCAACTATGGTCCTTGTTACCTAATTATTTACTTATCCATAAAATAAGAGCTGCTTTTCATTTAACAAGATATGAGGGAATAAGGCCAAAAGCAGAAGACACTGTTCTGGAAAAATACTGGGGAGAGAAGGTGGCAGTAGGACGCACTCACCAAGCCTGTAATTTTGAAACAGACATGGTAGTTTATATAGAATTGGAGGTGAATTGAGATTAACTAGAGAACCAAAACTTCTAAATAATAATAGACATGGTTTTGAGAGGCATGAGGAAACTTTCTAAGGTGGTAATAATGTTTAGTACTTTGATCTGACTGCTGATTACATGTGTTTCTTTCTATCTTAAAAGTCATTGAGCTGACCTTATGATCCAGCAATTACACTACTGGGTATTTACCCCAAAGATACAAATGTAGGGATCTGAAGCAGCAATGTCCACAATAGCCAAACTGTGGAAAGAGCCAAGATGTCCATCGACAGATGAACAGATAAAGAAGATGTGGTATATATACACAGTGGAATATTATGCAGCCATCAAAAAGAATGAAATCTTGCCATTTGCAACGACAAGGATGGAACTGGAGGGTATTATGCTAAGCGAAATAAGTCAATCAGAGAAAAACATGTATCATATGACCTCACCGATACGAGGAATTCTTAATCTCAGGAAACAAACTGAGGGTTGCTGGAGTGGTGGGGGGTGGGAGGGATGGGGTGGCTGGGTGATAGACATTGGGGAGAATTATGTGCTATGGGAAGCGCTGTGAAGCGTGCAAGACTGTTGAATCACAGATCTGTACCTCGGAAGCAAATAATACATTATATGTTAAAAAAAAAAAAGATAGCAGGAGGGGAAGAATGAAGGGGGGGAAATCGGAGGGGGAGACAAACCATGAGAGACTATGGACTCTGAAAAACAAACTGAGGGTTCTAGAGGGGAGGTGGGTGGGAGGATGGGTTAGCCTGGTGATGGGTATTAAAGAGGACACGTTCTGCGTGGAGCACTGGGTGTTATGCACAATGAATCATGGAACACTACATCAAAAACTAATGATGTAATGTATGGTGATTAACATAATAAAAAAGGCTATAATAAAAAAATAGTCACTGAGCTGCATAATGTAATCTTAATATTTACATATTTTGCTGTATGTAAACTATCAATTTTTTAAGAGTAAGAAAAAACTCACCTGAATTCTAATAGGTGTTTCATACTAAGATATTGTTTTCAATTTTTTTTATTCTTTCTACTGGATATACACTTAGGTATCATCTTTGATGCTACTTTTAAAATGTTCTTTAAAGTGATACCCTAGGAAGAAAAACTAGCCAGTATATTTCATTTATAACTGTCATGAACAGAAATTTCCCAACACTAACCTCTGTTTCAGATTCCTGCTGTTGCTTCTGCACTATTAGTTGGTGTCAGTGGGGGGTTAACAGCATTCAATTTAACCTTGCTATTTGTACTCTGTTTTGAATTTTTTTTTCTTTTTTCCACATTTAACTTCCTTACACGGATTCCCCATTTTAAGGATCCTGCATGCACCATGGGGTCTATACATTGAAGGACTGTAAGTGCAGATAAGCACACAATAAAAGCGCATTTAAAGATAATGTGAAGCTCCAAGACCTTTTTTTCCCCCCTGGGAGCACAGAGGCTTTGCTGTGAAAATCACTGCAACAAGAGAAAAACTTTGTAAGCCTACTCATGCTTTTTTTTTTTGAGATTATAGACTAGTTTAAAATATGTAAGAATTGTATAGGCATGGATTAATTATAGGTTATATGTCCAGATAAATGGACTATGACCTATACGACAATAACTATTCTACTTGTAGCTAGCCGTGAACATCACATCAGAAGCAATTCCTCTCTCTCTCCCACATTAAAATTATAAAACCTATTATTGCCTGGGGCCACATCCTCTACTACTTTCCCAATCCCCCTCTCTCTACTCTCACCTCACCTCCCTCGTCCTCTCCTTGGCCCTTCTATCCTGTAAATGCTGAGCCCTTCACAGTCAAAACACAATCTTCAGCAGCAGGATAGAGAGGAACAGGTGAATTGAAGAGGGCTCTCTAAACCCCAGATCTGCAACCCTCCTCACTGAACGCTGGTGAACCTACTATGCATATGAGTGGTCCTTGTCTTGCTCTGAGTAGATACCAAGTATAAAACTAGATTAATGAAAATGGGAAAGAAGGAATGCCACCTCAAATTCTGGCTATTTTTTAAGAACAGTAGTAATGGAATACCCTACCATGGAGTTTAAGCAGGAAGGAGAGTCCTGTTTCCCTTTTCCTCCACCTCCAATTTCCTTCATTCCCAAACCATTTTGCATAACTCCAGCACACTCTTCTTCTAGTCTGGAGCCCAGGATTCTGCTAGTTTCATGTGCAGGGCACCCTGCTGGATGTTAGAGACACCAAAGTGAAAACAACAACATAAGCACCTCCAGAGGCTTGAAGTTGAGGGAAACCCAGATCTTACACTGTATATAGCAAGGAGGAGACATGCACTCCTGTTCTTCCAAGCACGGATTCTGAAAGCATTTCTCCAGAATGGGATTGTATTAACCCAGGCATTGCGCTATAATACTGGTCTACTATTATACTGGGGCCATATACTTCCTGGTTTGCACCTATTGTCCTGGCATATTCATTTTTTAAAAAAGCATACCCTTTCACTCCACCAAAAGTCTGGATGGTAACTTATATGGTCACTCTAAGTCATAACAAAAATGAACTTCTCAAGACGGGTAGAGATTGTTTAACAAAAGCCCCAAATATAAACATATGACATTAAGTATTTTAAAGTTAATGTGGTAGCAGTGATGTTTAAAAATACTGTAAACACAGATGCTCATTAAATGTTTTTCAAAACAAAACACTCTTTGAAAGAGGATTGTCATTACTGTGATATAATTCCTACAGGATGCCGATAGCAATGTCCATACAATTCATGTAGAATAACCACCTAATATTTAAAACATTAAGTCAAACATAGTGGCATAAAATCTTTACAATAGAATACTTGAACATTTCAATCAGGGATTTTTCAGCTTTAATCATAAAATTAAATGTTTAAATCAGTTCTTCATGATTAAAGTTAAATAATCATGGGCCTTCATTTTGAACACTACTTTTAACGCATGATAAATGTAGAAAACAAATAATGTTTAGAAACAGAAATATTGATTTTAGGATTTGACAAATGTTTTATATTTATCTTTTTGTTTACCTCTGAAGACATTACTTTATGTAAATTATTCTATACATTTAAATGCATAGGTATGAAGTTGGAATTAGTAAAACATGCTCTAGTAAGAAAACAGTTTATTTTCCGATTTAATACTAATCAACCATTGCTAATGTGCTATAAAATCCTACTTAAGAGAGATACTGACTCCAATTATTAAAGTTATTGGCCTCCAGTTGCCTCATCTTGCCTTAGTGTAAGACATTAAGCATGTAGAACCCATAATTTAATTATCACCTGTTAATATTGGCTCTAAGTTCATTTCTCTCCTTTCAGGACGAAACTTCAGTGATGAGCCAATTAAAAACCATTATCTTCCTACTCAAAACACCAGCCTGCTAACTATACCCACAGTATACCGATCACAGATCTACTGGGACTTTCAAGATGGAACTTGCTGCCTCTTGCCTTTAGGAATTGCTAAATTAAATTATTATTTCTGTCCATTTTTCATTCTAATTTTTAAAATCTCTAGATTATATAAAGACTGTAACTCATTTCTTCAATATATTTATATACTTTAAAAGCCATTCAAGAAGTGGAGAGTTGTGTTATTCTACAATAATAAAGGGCAAACATTAAAAGAAATCTAACACCCTTATTCCTATTTGGACATCGTAAGATGTAACAAAACATCAGAGAATGTGGTGCAAGCAGAGGGTTAGCTTATCATAAAATCCCACTGATATGCACTGGAGAAATGTGCAGTTCATTTACAGGAATTTATTAGAAACTCCCCGGTACCCTCCCAATACATTTACCATTCTACTGAAATCTAATTTTATCAGTTCACCCATGGGGATGAAACTCAGAAGAATTCATTTGTGTTAACCAAACTCACAAGAGATTGATTTATAAACTAGTAAATCACTTTTTAATTTACCATGGGAATGCTACCTGATCCAAGAATCCGAAAAATTTACCTGATGTTTTTGAGTTCTTATTACTCTCAGTGCTGGCACTACAATGAATACAAAGGTGAAAAACAATCCCCATCATCGAGTTTATAATCTGGTGAGAGGGCTTAGACAACAATACATAAAATACAAGCCAGACTACAATTTATACGTGAGTGGTATGTAGTGGTTAAATGTATAGAAGAGGTCCGATTCTTTCTGCTAGGTAGAATCTTATAGGAAACCAAATTATACTTCAGATGGATTTCTAGTGAATACATTTTAAGGTAGATTTCTCTCAAATCATTGCTGGTTAATAAATTATCTTTCCCGTTTCCCTGCATATTTCTGTATAAAGAACCATAACCAGTTGTCTATAATTAGTACATCTTTGCTCTTGGATACATTCTAGACACTCCACAAAAATTTTTAAACTGTAACACATTCAGATCCATGAAGAGTCTTCTTACTGCAGTTACTAGTACAACAACAATCTCTTTACTTCTGTACTCTAGTGTCACAACTAACTTGTAGGTTGATTCCAAAGTTAGTGTATAAAGGCAAAAATTATATGTAGTCAAAATGTCCATAAAAATTCCATAAATAGACTACATATGAGTAAACATAAGTTCTGTAAAACAATACTGAGTAACATAAATGTATAATGTTTAGTAAAACATTATATAAAATACATAATGCAAATATAATTTTAAAGTATTTTAATTATACTATTTTCACTTAGAGTATTTATGTAAAGAATTTATATAAATTAAATGTATGTATCATGCATATCCTTTATGATACCCATATTCATAGATTTCTTCCACTGAATAGATTTTAAATAGGCCACTACCTAACAATAGATATTGAAATACCTTATCTTTAAATCACAAGATAGACTGTGCTGCTTTGAGGAGCTTTCCTATAGGCAGCTTAATTTAGATATTTTATGTGGATTCTTAACTAGCTTCGGTCTCAGGCATCTCTCCTAGATTCGGATGTTAGTCTGCTTTTCCCTAATTACTATATTCACCCAAACATCCCATGCATCTGGTTGGCATTGAGCCCATACTCCTGCTCTGACCACAGATAGCTAACCATCTACAATGAAGTCAAAGGAAGGAAGTCAAACCCCTGACCATCCATTATTTGCAATGCACTCAATCAGCTGAGCCTCAGTACCTGTATACCTGAAATGATAAAAGTCTCATTTAGCAAGCAAACTGAAGTAGGAGTAGCTGTGTATACACGTTTCAGTCTGCATGTGAAGTGTGTTACCATGTGACTTTGTTCATTATAATAATTTTTGGCAATCATTAATGATATTATTTCTATGATATGTAAAAGCCCTGATTTGAAAGCAAGGGTAAGAACCAGAACAATGGTGTCCCCCATCTACTAGATCAACCAGTGGTCATTTATTAGATCATAGCCATTATGCAGAATATTGGGAGGACTTCGTGAAAGATGATTCTTAGAATCTGGAATTGAAAGTGTGTAGAGCTTAGGCTCTGGAATCCAATAGTGTGTGAATTTCACCTGTTCCACTTACTGGCTGGGTGACCTCTAGCAAGTTACTTTAAACTTTTCAAAGCTCAGTTCCTCAGCTCCCTTAGGGTTTGGGTTTGTTTGTTTGTTTGTTTTTTAAGTAGGCTCCATGCCCAATGTGGGGCTTGAACAACCAAGATTGAGAGTCGCATGTTCTACTGACTGAGCCAGCCAGACACTCCTCCCTTAGGGTTCTTTAGACAATTAAATGAAACAGATAAAGTGCTTATTATTAGCACAGTATATGCTTAGAGTTTAATAAATATTATGTATTTTTAAATTTTGATTACAGTGCTTGGAATTTCAAGTTTTCAACAACTTTTTTTTTTTTTACTTTTTTTTTCAACAACTTTTATACGCCTCTCATATGTGCACCTGTATGAGGTGACAACCTGTGGTTAATCTGATTATTCTCCCTAGAAACAACAAGATATTTAACTATATATGCTAATGAAGACACACATAATCACAGTTCCAACACCTATTTTTGGTGTCTTAAAGTTAATTATTCCTTTCACATTATTTTCTTAATCTGCTATAATGTGAGATCTATGACTGTAACTGGAAGGAATTAAAAGCAGAACAGGAAACCACACGTTTCTTAAAATAACAATACAAAGTCACACACATGATGTTTATATACCTATCTAATAAGGAAATATAGTCAGTAAGCAGAATATACTCAAAGCTAACCACAAATGAGTTAAAAAAAAAATACCACAGCTTACTTTAAAATCACACATATTTTACTTTCATTAGTATGTACAGGAATTTCATTGTAAGATGCTTTTTTAAAAAATTTCAAAGCTATGTGTGCCCTACCTGATAATTCTGTGGTAGTGATTATACACTAAAACACACATGTGATGCTAAAGCTGAATAGGAGTTGCTGTTTTGTCCTTCCAAACCTTATTAACATGTACGCTTTGTAACCAACCTATTCTTTGCAGGGACCAGCAAGTCAAACTCATGTTTCTCAGAGTTTGGTGTGTAAGCTGTTGGTGACAAAGAATGTGTGGGTAGCTTTCAATTTTTCTTTATTAATGTGTATCAAATACCATGATCATCTTCTATTAATTACAAGTGAATTGGCTTGTTTTTGAATTGATAGTTTCCTTATGATGCACACTTACTTAGGTTTTTTTTTTTTTAAAGTGTGTTGATTTAAAAATTCCTTAAGAAAATTAGTATGAGGATAGGGCAAAATGTACAAAAGTTACACTCAATTGGCTAACGTTGTGGAGATTGAACTAACAAACAGAAGTAAATAACCAGTAACATTTTAACCTAAAATATTACTTGACACCTAAATTTTACCTGAGAGAATAACATTAATACCAATCTTGTCTGACAAATCTCTGACTCCCTGTAACTATTACATATTTAGTAGCAGTGATTTGCTAACTTTTGTGCAAATCCCATGTTGTGGTCCAGATACTTCTCAAATGTTCAAGTGTCTTCTTCAAAATTGGCACTGCTATATATTTATATATATTTTTGGGGAGGGGGATCCCTTTCAAAAATGTATTGATCCTGATTGACTATCTTGTTAGAAGACTGAATATCTGTGGATCAGTAATGCATTGGAAATTTTCAAATACATAAAGTAGTTCTTCACACCTGAAGAAATATTCCACAGAGATTCTCCTATGTTCCTTCAAGATCGCATATTTACTTGGTTCTAATTATATCTCAGGCCTGGTGCTAAATTTTGAACATAGTGTGGAAAACAAAATAGACATGGTTCCTACCCTCCTGAACCATTCAACTATTGGACCCTCTGAGAATATGACACTTAAGTTGAAAATATTAAGGGGGTAGAACAGGTAAGGTCCAAGCAGAAGGAAATTATGCAAAGACTGGGAGGCAGAAAGGAGTTTGGTTTATTGGACAAACTCAAGAGAAGTCTGTGCAGTGAAAGCTTATGTAAGGGGAGCATAGTGAGAGATGAACTTGGAAAGGCAGGCAGGAGTCACTGTGTCAGTTTTTCTCCCAGTGAAACTCAACACAGCTAAAATTGTTACTTTACTTGAATACAAATATTGAGAAGATTTGAGTATCATGAAAAAAAGATCCATAAAACTGCTAAACTTCTTGACTGGGGATTAAAAAAAAAAACAAAAACAAAAACACCAGAACATCATTTTGTTGAAATTTCTATAAATTGCATCTCTAATTGCTAAACTCACTTAGGTTACTACAGGCAAATGGCCACTTGGGAAGTGCCACAGGAATTCCCTTCAGTTCAATTTCCCTCTTTTTCCCTTTAGCCAGCTGCTACTTGTAGCAGTGTCACACCTCCCATGTTTCCCCTTGAATCTAAGAAGGAAATACAGAATTGGGTTCCTGGATGGAGGGCTATGTGAGGACAGCCTTCTCCCGTTTTCTCTCTAGCAGGGCTCCCTGCCGTATGCCATCTCTTCATATTTCATGCACAAACTCTACAGTCAGATAAAAATCTTCCTGAGAGTTGATCTCCCTAACCTTTATCCTGTATAGTCCCATTTTCACATTTCTTGTTTCCTGCTCAGCTCTGTTGGAGTGCTTATGTACCAACTATCAATGACTTTGATCTTGGGGGTTCTTTTTTTTTTTAATCAGAGAGAGTGAGTGAGCACAAGCAAAGGGGGTGGCAGGCAGAGGGAGAAGCAGGCTCCCCGCTGAGCAAGGAGCCTGATGTGGGACTTGATCCCAGGACTTTAGGATCATGACCTGAGCTAAAGGCAGCCACTTAACCAGCTGAGCCACCCAGGTGTCTCGATCTTGGGGGTTTTTAAATAGTATAGATATTGGTTTTTATTACACCTTTGAGTATGCTTTCCCCAGATTCAGAATTGAATTTGCTAGTGATACTCTTTATTTCAGGTACATTGTAACTTTTTAAAAAAATGAACAATCATGGAATTTTAAGAACTGTATACAAAATACTTTACTGACTAAATGAATTCCAGACACTAAGCACTAAGGTGGACAGACCAAGTTTTGAAATATGACTGGTTCCAAAGTTATGAACTACTTGAACTGAACTATATTTTCATTTCGATAATCTTGTTCTGTGACTCACTGTGAGAGTCCACAGTGTTGTCACTGATATTTTAGTGTTAGTGAATAAAGCCTTCATGCTTCCTGCTATCCTCACTGGAAGCACACTTTATTTAATTCTTATTCTCTAAAAGACTTTTGGATACCCTCCCTATTGTCTGTTCTCTTTTGTTTCTATTTCCCACATTAAAAACAACCCAAAGACTGTATTTTCAGCACACGTTTATAGGTTCAGAATAAGGTTATGGTGTAGATTAGCACTGGATTCAAATCAGATGGTCAGATATGACTTCTATGTAAATGTGGGAAAATGTGTAGAAAAATGAGAAAAGCTATCTAATATCCTAATAAATCCATAAATTTCTATGTCTGTGAACAGAAAATGTCAAATGATCATAAGCCATTAGTTTATGCAAATATCTCAGAAAGGGTAAGCTATTTTTTCATGTATAAGATCAGATTTGTTTAGAAAAAAATCTCTAAGGTGATGAGTGTGTGTCAGTCATTCTTTTTAGAGTCCTGAATTGCTCCACAGGGCCTTCCTGCCAGTACCCTGGGTGGCCAGAATTCTGGTTTATAGAGCATCTCTTGCCCTCATAAATTATACTTACCTCAGTCAGGAAGGGACAAATTACTTATTAAAAGAAACCACAAAATACCTTCCAATTATCACTTAGAAGTACATCCCAATACTTTTTTCTACGAGTGAGAATGCAGTTCACACTCAGTTTATTCTTTTTAGGAATGATTTCACAAAGTCTTATTTCATCTATGTGATTTACCTTTAGATGAAAATAAAGTTTTCTTTTGGTGTGGTGTTGGTTATGTTAACTTTTTTAGATGCCAATTTCCCACTGTGACCTAGAGGTGAAGGAAGATATAGACTAAAAAGGTGAGGGGAAAGGCAGCTGCTGACCACAGGCATCTCACAAAATTATGCTGGTAGTTCTCTATGCTTAGATCAGAGATCATTTTCTCTCTTTCTACTCCCTTCCCATCCTGGAGATAACTTACTCTAACAACCCATTTTTTCAAACACCGGTAACTGAGAGATTACCAATTTTACTTATCATTGGTAACTCACCAGGATTAATATTACTGTCTATAGTTTATGAAATGTCAACAAAACAAGATAATTGAAGTTATGGTATTATTCATAAGTACTAGTACTTTAAAATCTCAACCACTGATTTTACTGTGAGCATATGAATGGCATATTTGGGAGAGAAGTTGATATTCATATTTAAAATGACTCCAAATTTTTATTTTAGGAGAAACAGTATTTATTACACATAATTAATTATTCTATACTTACTACTAACCAAGTGTTCTATAATTACTTTTTTTATATGTTTAAAAGCCTGTACAAGGACCACACATGAGAAGGAATGGCATGTTTTTCACTGAATTGCTAGGTCAGCCTAGAAGGTAAGAGGTAATTGGAATAAACACCTGTAAATCATAAAGGGCACTGTAATTCAAGTTAAAGAGTATATACTTTACCTAAAGCAAGTAAGAGCAGTTGAAAATTTTTAAATAGAGTAACATTTTCAGGTTGGAGTTTTAGAAGTACAAGCAGAATTTGAAGAATGGACATGAGGAAAGAAAATTCAAAGTAGGAACAGCAGTTAGGATATTATTGCATTAATACAGGTGAGAACTGACTGGATATCAATATAAAGGTGAGGAGATTAGGAACTCAGAGTTTTGATTTGAGCCATGAGTGGATATGCATACATTTTGGGGTTTTTTTGAGGGGGATAGTGTGATAAATTCAGTTTTGGGCATACTGAATTTAAGGTATCTTCGGGACATCCAAGTGAAATTGTTCAGTAAACAGTGGAACACAGCAAATTTAAGAGGAAAGATCTAGATTAAGAGTATAGATTTGGAAGTCCAGCAAATAGGAGGATGAAATACAGGGATGTAGATGAAATCACCACTTGTATACAAAATGAGAAAGAAGTCAACTGGCTTTTAAGAGATGAGCAGAGGAAAAAGTGAGGGCTTCTAATTTTCCCTTATCAGTGAAAAGAAAACCATTTTAAAAGGACCTTAATCATAAATTCTTAAAATACCTGCCCTGTTCCAGTATAGATTTCAAAATAGACTCAAAAGTTTTTAACCAACTCCTCATCTGCTCTAATTAGTTCTTTTCATCTTTTTCTTGCTGTTTATATCAAATTATCCTTTGAGTTTAGTTGTAGCCATTATTTGTACTCTGTCCCTGGTTTATAAGCTATTTTTTTAGAATCATGTTCCTTTCAATGCAAAGGGATTGCTTACTTTCTATTTTATCTCCTTATTTCTTCAATTTGTTTCCATTTTGCTTAATTACTGGTATATATCTGCAGCGGTTATCATCCTTTTTCAGTGCAAATGTATATTTTAGGTACATTATGTGTTAAATTGGCATCTGTGGGCCAGTCTATGAACCTGTTATTTATCATTTCTTTGGGAAAGTACATTCTGAGTTTCTATTATTTATTTTAAAGGAATTTGGGGATGTAACTTACCTTAAGTTAGGAGCCAGGCTATATGGGAAAATGGCCCAGTCTTTCCTGATTTCCTAAAATTTGATCGTATACTCTTATGTTATAGAACTTTTTAACTAAATCCTTCTATATATTGGGCCAATATGATTTCCTCATAGGCAAATGAACTCACAGGCAAATAGTCTATACATCCCCATCAATAAAATGACTTACTTCTAATAAAAAGACTTCAGTTTGTCATTAAAAAAAAAAACTATTAATAAATTGGCTCTACAATTTAGAAGCATTTAACATGCTCAAAATGATGTCTTATATTAGAGGAGGGAGGCACATTTCTACACTAGAATATTAGCCCTTTGGACACTTGATATTACTTTTTAAACCAAACTAACATAACTTAAAATTCTCTCTTAGATAAGTAGTTAAGGCTGCTGACATCTTGATAATGAAAGATGTCTCTAATGGTTTGTGAATTGCTTTAGAGAAAGGATCTAATTAATCCTTCTCATGATGTTTGTATTAAATTGTCCTTTGATTTGAGT
Source organism: Callorhinus ursinus (assembly GCF_003265705.2). Classification (NCBI taxonomy): domain Eukaryota; kingdom Metazoa; phylum Chordata; class Mammalia; order Carnivora; family Otariidae; genus Callorhinus; species Callorhinus ursinus. The sequence goes on along the minus strand of NW_027397063.1, from coordinate 128,667,946 downwards.
TGCAACTATTATTTACACATTCTGTCCCTGTTTGCAAACCATTGTTTTAGAATCATGTTACTTTCAGTGGCTTTGCTATGAAGGAATCACTTCATTTCTGAATACTGTATTCAGAGAAACAATTGTTTCTTGGCTGCCCTGAGCTGTGTTTTATCATTTGATGCCGTGATCCAGTGTGCCCTTAAAGTATTTCTTCTGTTAGCCTGGTTTGTGGTCTCCCTATTTTAGATCAACCGTGCAGCAGCTGCTTGGACAGCCTTCTGTCATCTATTTTCAATAGTGTTATATAGCATCCCACATAGCTTCAAGGACGATAAATTGGCTGGACGCCAGGGCTTGCACTGTAATCCTGCCTTGTCATTTAATGTTAAGTGTATCTCACAGCTGACACTGATGAAACTGCTTAAGAAATCAGATATGATCTTTAGCAGAGCCAAATCTCACTTTCATATGCAGGGTTAGGTTCTGTTTTGATCAACACCAGGGCAAATACTATTTCAAAAAACTGCATCATTCTTCAATGTCTAATATATCTTTTCCATTCATCAGTCCATTCTCTCATATTTTTGATTCCTAAGATACATTTACTGATCTGTATTTGAGTGGTGTCTGTAGCCTCAAAACAAACTGAATTTAACTGGTATATGATTTAACTCACAAACTCTGTTCTGTCTGCACATGTTGTTATTCACATCAAAATGTGCAGATCTGAAAAAAAAAGTATAGGTCTGACATTTTGACATTTTTTTTTTTAATCTTCTCTATATTGTAGTCAGTTTACCTGCCAGTCACACTGATTTCTGTCTGGCATCCTGACAAGTCTTGATAGGAACAGGGACTTGAAAAATTTTGCTAATTAAGACCTGTTTACAGGAAACTGGTACAAACATCTCAAAACTCTAAAAAGAAAGAAATTAGGTCTATCAATGTTACTTCAATTTACAAACTATAACATGGCTAAGATGCCACAATAATAATTTTAATGGTTGCTTGACTCTGGTTACTATTTAGCCAATATTTACACATATTAGAAATAGCATTATAAATAACAAAAAAGTCCTGCCCTTTTTATTTAGTGAAACCCCAAAAACTTTTTGGGGGGAATTTTAAAAACCTTTTGCAGGAGGCTTTTTCATTTTATTTTATTACATTTTATCTGTACTCTGTTGAGGCAGAAGGATGATTATAAAAACACAAGCAGTCAGCAAAGAGGATAAAAAGAAAACCAAGGGGATGGATAATCTACAGATCATAGACGCCTGCCCTGAATATTTGAGTCGACTCTCTCCTTAAACGATTCCCACCCCAGGTCAACATCAACACTGTTACCTAATTAATCCATTCAGTTTCTAAGTGTTTCTCATTAGTAACTTTCTAACAGATGAGAGCAGTCCATTAAAGGATGCTGCCATAGTCATTTCATTAAATGATTACTTACAGAATTCTGGTTTAAGATCACAATCCAAAATTGTTATTCAACTGGTTACTTTGGGAAAAACAAAACAGACTTCTGTCTTTCCAGAGATTAATGTTCTATTCTTTATTAAGTAGCAGGTAATCCAAACCAAATTTCCCAAATCATTTAGGTTTTACATTAATGAGCTTTAGTATGTACTTCTCATGATTAGTACTGAAGGCACAAAATAGTTAAATTTTGTAGTGGAAGAGATGACTTGAATGGGGATTGAAAACAGTTTTAAAAAGAGAAGACTTATCATTCGTGCCAAAAGTTTACAAGAGAGCACATCCTTCCTTGGTTTGCTGTGTAGGTGTTCATCTGGTAGTTGCATTTCGGCTTTCCTTAAATGAAGGTACTTTAAATTAGGGTGTCAGGATGATCCATCTTCAATCTTGACTCTTTTTATCAATTTACCTAGCACTTTCACTTTGGTGAACCACAAGATCTAAAAAGTATTGTGTGCCCAGTATGTGCCATTTAACCTTTCTGGACTTTAGAAACCATATCTGTAAAATGGATTAAATGATTCCTCCTCCAGACCTTTCCTGGTTATAAGATGATGATTTCTTAAAGTATCCTGGGAGCTCTAGCTGGATTCAGAGAAGTGTTATCCTGGTCAGCGTGACCTTCAAAATAACGGAGCTACTGGAGCTAATCAGAGAGCTCACTATTTAAAAAGTTACATAAAATGTTACAATTATACTGAAAACCTGGATGAACTGTATCAGGAATTTTATTACTGCACATTTACTAGCACTTAAAGATATTTTGTTCTTTCTTGAAGGTCAGCCTCAACTTCGTGTCTGGTGAAGTAGGCCTTTTTGGGGAACTTACTGATAACATGTTGAGATCAAGAAGGAAGAGGATGATATCTGGGAAAATTTTTGTAAATTAAACAGATTCCTAATTAAAAGCAAAATGGGGGAGTTAGTAGCTGTTTTTTACATGTGTATGTTTTCCGGAGCTGCGCTATATGAATGAAGGCATGGGAAGGAAAACATGGAAAAAACCCCTAATGAAGCTTATTTTTAGGGGTGAGTATATTTATATTTAGAAAATAGAACACTTCATAAGTCCTACACCATGAAATGTTTGATTACGTTGTAGACACAAACCTGATCATAGCAATTCAGAGAAACCAACAGCATGGACTTAACACTGTCAAGGGGTTTCCTAAAGATTTTGGAACTTGAGCATACCGTAAATCTCTGTATGCTGGATGGTTAGGAATTTCTCTGACAAAGAAGGACATTCCAAGTAACAGTTTAACCTGGCACAAATAAGTGGTAGCTCTATCACTACCATCAACATCATTATTTTATTATTACTGTCAGAATTGGAAAACTTGTGAAGGAAACTGGTTTGTGTGTTAGGATAAACTGAATATTTTCAACTCATTTAGTACAAAGTTCACTAAAATGACAGAATTACAAACACTCCACATTTATTTCTCTGGGTCAGGGTTGAATGCTCAGGCTACTTATCTCTCTGACATTGTATGAAATAAGTAGTTGTTTTTAATAAGTGTCATGCCCATAAAGGAATAAAAATGAGTACATGGTTTGATTCTTTAAGAGTTTATTTTATAGATAAATAATAAAAATATTTGTCTAATTGGTATTATAAGACCAGAACTATTCAGCTACTGCACTTATTTCCACAGATTTATTTAAATATATCATGATTTTTTAATATGAGGCAGGTATATTTGAGTTTTCACATACTAAGAACCAGCGTCAAATTTAGTTTTGACACAGACAGTACTTCTGGAAGTAGGCTAATCAGTGCATTTTAGTCAAGTATTTTACATACTCAGATTAGGAAGTATGATTTTATTTTGAAATAAAAGTATTTTCCTATGTAGATACAGAGAATTTATATCTTAGATTTTCAGGTCAATTTTCATTGATTCTGAATTATTGTCAGATCCTGTTATTTTGATATGTGAATCAGAAAATATAATTCTTATTAGTAATGGTCCTACCGCCTGACCTTCTCATCAGTTACAATTTACCCAAGTTATTAAATCAGAAAGCTTTGTAGAATACTTGCTTTTGGAAAAACATCTATGAAGGACGATGAAAAGGTAATCCCTTGGATGCTAATATTTAGAAAGACTTCTTGGGTTAGGGGAAGAGGTAGGGTTTAAAATGAAGAGAAGTGTAAAACATGCATATGCAAATACCTTTAGAAGGGCTTTTAATTGTGGGGAGATTTAAATATAATGTTCATGATGGTTTAAATAGATTATGGTTATAGATTACTCTGGGTGCAGGTCAGAAATTCTAACGGGGACGCCTGGGTGGCTCAGTCAGTTAAGCGTCTGCCTTCAGCTCAGGTCATGATCCCAGGGTCCTGGGATTGAGCCCAGCATCAGGCTCCATGCTCAGTGGGGAGCCTGCTTCTCCCTCCATCTGCGCCAACCCCTGCCCCGCTTGTACCCTCTCTCTGACAAATAAATAAAATCTAAGGGAAAAAAAAGAAGGATATGTATCCTTTAAAAAAAAAAAAAGGAAATTCTAACAGGTTATGAGATCATCACATAAGGTTCAAAGTACTATTTCATTCTTTGTATTTATTCTTTAGTTCTTTCCAAAAGGTGAACTGGATTAGATTTTGATCACACTTCAGATAAATCCTCCACTCTCAATCTCTGCAAAATCTTTTTTATGGTGTCTGTAAAATACAATCTTTGTGCATCTCCTGTATCCATTAAGTACTGTGATTGTACTGTTTCCTTCTTTATCCATAAGACAAAATTTTCTATTTTTTCTTGTCCTCATCCCATTGAAATTTTTTAAGTGAAATGATCAACAGAAAAAATGACAAGTCCCTAGCAATTTGAAAACTGTGCAAAGCTAGTTTCCGTTATCAATGACTTTGTTATCAATGGCTTATATTTCTTCTTTCTTTACCATCCCTAATTATTTGTATTTGCTCTTGCTATTAGGTATATTGCTTTAAGCACTCAGCTGTTGTAGTGGTATGAAGTGCTTGACAGTCTACTGAAAATAAACCAAGATAAATTATAGTTGTGGCAGAAGTTCCAGTCTTTGTTATTTCTGATATGATACCATCTGCGCCTCTGGTGAATTCCTTTAGACCTTTAAAATGGCCTGTCAAACTGTTCAATGGAAATTGACAAAAATTAGACTCCCCCCCCCCCCAATGCTACTAGTAGGGTCACATCGAGAATTATTCCACAATACTTCTCATACTTTTTAAATTAAAAAAGTCAATTACTTTAGATCCATTATAGGTAAAGGAGTGAAAGGTTTCAGAAGTGGAAAAAACCCTGTCGAATTACCTACTCTACCTTTTCCTTTTAAAAAAATATTTTAAAAATCAAATTCATTTAATTCCCACCTTCCTTCTTTTATTCAACAGACCAGCAAGTACACAGAAATTATCAATACCTCAAATACATGAGGCATTCAACACATATTTGTTTAATGACCAAAAACTGGCTTAATAAACAAGGCTTTGTCTATACTCTGCTTTGTACCAATATTCCATTTTCTAGTTTCTAAAAGTGATTTATACCATTTACCCACATATGTAACCTGACCTTAAATGAATGAATTCAAAATAACTTCATGACAACATTTAAAACCTGAACTTGGCTTTGATTTACCTTTAGATTCAGCGTTTTTTGTTTTTGTTTTTAATTTTTTATTGTTATGTTAATCACCATATATTACATCATTTGTTTTTGATGTAGTGTTCCATGATTCATTGTTTGTTCATAACACCCAGTGCTCCATGCAGAATGTGCCCTCTTTAATACCCATCACCAGGCTAACCCATCCCCCTACCCTCCTCCCCTCTAGAACCCTCAGTTTGTTTTTCAGAGTCCATCATCTCTCATGGTTCGTCTCCCCCTCTGACTTACTCCCCTTCATTCTTCCTCTCCTGCTATCTTCTTCTTTTTCTTTTTTCTTAAAATATGTTGCATTATTTGTTTCAGAAGTACAGATCTGTGATTCAACAGTCTTGCACAATTCACAGCGCTCACCGTAGCACATACCCTCCCCAATGCTTTGATTTACTTTTAAAAACCAGTGTAATGCATAAGTAGGTTAAAACTGAAAAGATAGAAAGGACGTATCATGCAAACATTAATTTTTTAAAAAGCAGGAATAGCTATATGAACATCAGATAAAGGAGACTTCAAAGCCAGAAAGCTACTAGAGACAAACAAGAACACTATATAATGATAAAAGGATCACTCCATCAGAAAGATATAATCCTAAATGTGAACGCATGAAACAAGAAAAGCTTAAAGTACATCAAGAAAAAACTGAAAGAAGAAACAAATCAATCCAAAATTACATTTGGGAACTTCAATACCCCAATGCCAGTAACTGAGAAAACTATGAGATAGAAAATCAGGAAGGCAGAGAAGAACTGAACAAATAATCAACTATCAGGATATAACTTACACACATAGATCACTCCACCCAACAACAGCAAATTCCACATTCTTTTCAAGAGCCCATGGAACGGTCAACAAGATAGACCATATCTTGGGCATCTAAACTGGTAAGCAAGAAGAAGTAAAACTCTGAGTACTGCAGATAACATGATACTATATACAGAAAACCCTAAAGACTCCACCAAAAAACTACTAAAACTGATAAATGAATTCAGTAAAGTCATAGGATACAAAACCAATGTACAGAAATCTGTTGCATTCCTATACACTAATAATGAAGCAGCAGAAAGTGAAATTAAGAAAACAGTCCCTTTTACAACTGCACCAAAAACAATAAAATGTCTAGGAATAACTTAACCAAAGAGGCATAAGACCTGTACTCTGAAAACTACAAAACACTAATGAGAGAAATTTAAGATGATGCAAAGAAATGGAAAGACATTTCATGCTCAAGGGTTAGAAGAACAAATACTGTCAAAATGCCTATACTACCCAAAGCAATCTACACATCTAATGCAATCCCTATCAAAATACCAACAGCATTTTTCACAGAACTAGAACAAATAATCCTAAAATGTGTATGGGCCCATAAAAGATTCTAAAGAGCCAAAACAATCTTGAAAAAGAAAAGCAAAACTAGAGGTATCATAATTAGAGACGTAAAGTTATATTACAAAGCAGTAGTAATTAAAATTTGTGTATGGTATGGCATAAAAATAGACACTGTATGGTAGGGCATAAAAACAGACGAAAAAGACTGGGGCGCCTGGCTGGCTGAGTTTGTTAAGCGTCCGAGTCTTGACTTCAGCTCAAGGCATGATCTCAGAGTTGTGAGATGGAGCCCTAAGTCCAGCTCCACACTCAATGGGAAATCTGCTTGTCCTTCTCCCTCTCCCACTTGCACACACACTCTCACTCTTTCTCTCTCTCCCTCTCAAACAGATAAATAAAATCTTAGGGGCACCTGGGTGGCCCAGTCAGCTAAGCATCTGTCTTCGGCTTAAGTCATGATGCCAGGGTCCTGGAATGGAGCACCAAGTCTGGCTCCCTGATCAGCGGGGAATCTGCTTCTCTCTTTGTCCCCCCCTCACCATGCACATGCACATCTCTCCTTCTCTCTTGCTCTAAAATAAATAAATAAATAAGTAAATAAAATCTTTAAAAAAACAGACACAAAGATCAGTGGGCTAGAATATATAACCCAGACATAAACCCACAGTTATATGGTCAATTAATCTTCAACAAAGCAGGAAAGAATATACAATAGGAAAAAGTCTCTTCAACAAATGGTGTTGGGAAAAATGGACAGCTATATGCAAAAGAATGGACCACTTTCTTTCAGCATACACAAATATAAACTCAATGGATTAAAGACCTAAATGTGAGACCTGAAATCATAAAAATCCTAGAAGAGAACACAGGCAGTAATGTCTCTGACACTGGTTGTAGCAACATTTTTCTAGATGGGTCTCCAGAGGCAAGGGAAATAAAACAAAAAATAAACTATTGGGACTATTTAAAAAATAAAAAGTTTGAATCATGAAGGAAACAATCAACAAAACTAAATGGCAACCTACTGCAAGGGAGAAGACATATGCAAGCAACATATCCAATAAAGGGTTAGTATCCAAAATATATAAAGAACTTATCAACTCAACACACACACAAAAAACAAATAATGTAATTTAAAAATGGACAGAAGACATGAACAGACATTTCTCCAAAGAAGACGTACAGATGGCCAACAGATACATGAAAAAGATGTTCAACATCACCCAATATCAGGGAAATGCAAATCAAAAGTACAATGAGGTATCACCTCACGCTTGTCAGAATGGTTAAAAACAAAAACACAAGAAACATCAAGTATTGGTAAGGATGTGGCAAAAAGGAACCCTCTTACACTGTTGGTGGGAATGCAAACTGGTATAGCCACTCTGGAAAACAGTATGGAGGTTCCTCAAAAAATTAAAACTAGAACTACCTTATGATTCAGTAATCACACTACTGGATATTTACCCCCAAAATACAGAAACACTACAAGGGACACACGCACCCCTCTGTTTATAGCAGCATTATTTACAATAGCCAAATTATGGAAACAGCTCAAATGTCCATCAACTGATAAATGGATAAAGAAGATGCGGGGGTACTATGGAATATTATTCAGCCATAAAATGGAATGAAATCTTGCCATGTGCAACCATATGAACAGAGCTAGAGAATACAGTGCAAAGCAAAATCAGTCAGGCAGAAAAAGACAAATACCATATGATCTCACTCATGTGGAATTTAAGAAACAAACGAGCAAAGAAAAAAAGAGAGAGAGAGAGAGAGAGACAAACCAAGAAACAGACTCTTAACTATGGAGAACAAACTGGTTACCAGAGAGGAAATGGATGGGAGTATGGGTGAAATAGGTGATAGGGAGTACATTTATCATGATGAAAAAAATAAACTAAAATTTTTCAAAGAAAGAGCCCATGGAATGGCCACCAATGTAGACTATATGGTGGGTCATAAAACAAACTTCAAAAAATTTTAAAAAATTGAAATCATACAAAGTATTTTCTCCACCATAATGTAATGATACTAAAACAACAGACAACAGGAAAATCTCCAATCAAGCAACATACTTATAAATAATCCACATGCCAAACAGGAAGTCTCAAAGGAAATAAAGAAAAATACATAGAACTGAATGTAAATATACCATATCAAAATGTATGTAGTGGGGCATAACTCCCCATCCCTTACATGTGAGCTGCACATAGTGAATTCCTTCCAAAGATTACAGCAAAGGTAAAGAGGGCAACTTTACAGTGGAGAAACGTGGCAAACACTACCTATGTCATGTGATCAAACTGAACATCAGTGATAACTCATGCTGATCACATGCACCCCTGACAAGATATGATGAAATGGCAATTTACCTCTGTGGTCTTCCTGTCAAGAACCCATAAACCCCATTCTGATCATTTAAAAAAAAATCAGACAAATCCTAGTTGAGGGACACTCTACAAAATATTTGACCAGAACTCCTCAAAACTGTCAAGGTCTTCAAAACAAAGAGAGTCTGAGAAACTGTCACAGTCTAGTGGAGACTAAGGAGTCAAGAATGAATGTAATATGATATCCAGGATCAGATTCTGGAACAGGGGGAAAAAAAGCAAGATAAAAACTAAGGAAAAATAAATAAAATGTGTACTCAACAATGTATCATTGTTGGTTTATTGGTTGTTACAAATGTATCATACTAGAATAAAAATGTAAATTCGAAATTTAACACCCCCTTCTCCTGACAAATCTTGGGGACCTAAGCCTAGGCAAAGGATTCTTTGACTTGGCACCAAAAGCATCATCCATTAAAGGCAAAAGTGATAAGCATATCCTCATCAAAATTTAAAACTTTTGCTCTATGAAAGATTCTATTCAGAGGATGATAAGACTGGGGAAAATATTTGAAAATCATATATCCAACAAAAGGCCCTGTATCTAGAATATATAAAGAACTGCCACAACTCAATAGTAGACAAGCAAACAACCCAATCAGAAAATGGGCAAAATCATAATGAGACACTTCAACAAAGAGGATGTACAGATGGCAAATAAACATAATAAAAGATGTTCAACTTCATTAGCAAAATGAAATGCAAATTATACTCATCATGCAATATCACTACATACCTATCAAAATGGATAGAAGAAAAAATAGTGATAAGATCAAATGCTGGTGAGGATGCAGAGCAACTGGATACATAGCTGGTAGAAATATAAAATGGTAGAGCCACTTTAGAAAAGAGTTTGGCAGCTTCTTATAAAGCTGAACATGTACTTACCATAATACCTATCTCTTGAGCATACAACTCAGATAAATGAAAACTTATGTTTACAAAAAACATACACATGAATGTTCATAGCAGATTTATTTGTAATAGCCCCAAAGAGAAAACAACTCAAATGTTCTTCAATAGGTGAATGGGTAAACAGACTGTGCTACAACCACATGAAATACCACTAAGCAATAAAAAAGACAAACTATTAATACACGCAATTATTTAGATATACATCCAGGAAATGATTATGCTGAGTAAAAAGCAACCAATCTTAAAAGGTAATATACTGTATAATTTCCTTCATATAACATCCTTGAAACAAAATGATAAAGGCTACAGCTTATAAGAGGGTATTATGAGAGATTCCCATGATGACAAACAGTTCCATAATCTTACTGTGATGATGTTTACACATGTGCTAAAACTTGACAGAACTAAATACACAAATAAGTGCACATTCAATTTATGAAGTCTAGATACAGTTGGTGGCTTTATCAACATCACAATTGTGATAACTGCTCTATAGATATGCAAGATGTTACAAAGGGGGAAATTGAGTGAAGGGTTCAAGGACTCTACTTTTTTCCCTGTGGCTGCATTTGAATCCATAATTACCTGAAACTAGAAAGCTTAATTTATTTTATTTTATTTATTTATTTGATAGAGAGAGTGAGAGAGTACAAGAGGGAGTAGGGTCAGAGGGAGAAGACTCCCTGCAGAGCAGGGAGCCTGATGCGGGACTTGAGCCCGGGACTCCACGATCATGACCTGAGAAGGCAGCTGCTTAACCAACTGAGCCACCCAGCTGCCCTAGAAAGCTTAATTTAAAAAGCCAATATAGGGGCTCCTGGGTGGCTCAATCAGTTAAGCGTCTGCCTTCCTCTCAGGTCATGATCCCAGTGTCCTGGAATAGAGCCCCGAGCCCCATGGTGGGCTCTCTGCTCAATGGGGAGCCTGCTTCTCCCTCTCCCTCTGCCTGCTGCTCCCCCTGCTTGTGCTCTGTGTCAAATAAATAAAATTTTTAAAAATAAATTAAAAATAAAAATAAATAAAAACCCAATGTAATGAAATAGAAAGGTACATATCTAAAGGATTGTTAACTTCTTTCATAATGAATCAGTGTTAAGGACTGAATGAGAGCTTAGCACAGTGACTGGGACAAAGTAACCAATAAATGTTAGCAAGTTCTATCATTATTATTTGAAAAAACTAAAGAGAAATCAGTTTTCCTTTAAACAGGCATTATTTAAACAGGTTTTGAAAGGACTTTTTAATTGCACTGATTTTCTTTCTTTTTTTATTCTTAACAAAACAAAATCATTAAGATATTCAATGCTTGTGTATGATACCCAAGTATCAAAGGATAAAGTGGATATGAAAAATCAAAAAAAAATTAATGTCTAAACATATTTACCAAAAATCTCCTTAAATAAACATGTTCTACTTTGAAAATCACAAGTACTAACCAGATTACACGGTGGCCAACCAACATATGAATAAACTGCCTAGGCGTTACAGAATCATAAAAAGATAATTAGAATCAAGTGGTATAACAATGCTGTTCTAAACTTTTTCAGTAACAGTAAATCCTTTCTTGTCTTATGTTTTCTTATTGAGGAAGAATAAATTAGTTCTTTTAGCAAAACCATGTAACCTTGTTTATGTTTTCTAAGGCTAGGATGCTAATTTGGTCTGATCTTACAAGCAACTATGTAAGCAGATGCATCCAAATAGTTTAGAGATTTTAGAATCCTAAATCATTTATCCCATATCTAGTCCAATCACAATGCATAAAGCTGCTGGACGATGAAGGGGTCATCAGGATTCTCTCCCTACATATGCAGGGAAGGTACTCTGCCTCATCCCAATCCAAAAGGTTCTATTAGGAGATACCCAAATCCCAATTCCTTGTAACCTATACACTATTCAATATATAATAAGGACTACAGGGCTGTATCTACATAATCTTTCATGTACTTATATTCTTTTTTTTTTTTTTTTTTTTTGGTCAGAGAGAGAGAGAGAGCACAAGCAGGGGGAGTGGCAGGCAGAGGGAGAAGCAGGCTCCCCGCTGAGCAAGGAGCCTGATGCAGAACTTGATCCCAGGACCCTGGGATCATGACCTGAGCTGAAAACAGACGCTTAACCAACTGAGCCGCCCAGGCATCCCTGTGTCAAAGTTTTAAAGAAAGACAGTTATACCCTATAGGATAAATGTATCCTAGCCGGCAACACAGAGTAAATTTACTTTTGAGGAATCCTTATTTTCAGTGATTTTACACAGTAAGGAAAAGGCTCTTTCAAAGTCCTGTTACTAAAAGCCTAGAAGTATGCTAACAGAGATAATGAGCTCATGTAACTGAAAGTATGACATTTAGAGCTGTGAAAGGGGGGTACTAAGTTCAGTGCTGAAATACATGTTTACAGACCAAATTTGTTTATCAATACTTAGGGTATTAAAATCATTTCTGACTTCTGAATATTTTAGGAGACAGTCTCCATTCTAGTTAAGCTTGGGAAAGGCCAACTTCTACAGTGCTTCATTCCACACCTATTACATTAGAATTTATGGAGTAGTGCCACGGGAATATAAATTTTTAACAAGATACCTGGGTGTTTTTATGCATGATTCAGATTAAGATCAGCTGCTCTCTTGTAAGTTATCACTTAATGCAGAAGCAAGACGTTTTGTAATAATTTTTATACTTGCCAAATAAGGATCTCTCCATTTTTCTAGAGTGGAAGAGCTTTGAGTCTGACAAAATACATTAGGAGGGGTGAATACAAATTGCAACACCACCACAAATAAAGTTATGAGCATCTCCTGGAACACCCCTTGTTACCAAGGGCACATTTAAGTCAAGGCTCTCCAAGAGAGAGCCAGGAGGGATCTGCAGGCATGTTCACAGCTGAGCCTTGATGAAAGTCTTCCTAGTCAGCAACAAAGCCGACTGTGCCACCCTACAGCGTTTGTGCCAAAAGAAGCAGGCTGGCTGAGCCACTGGCTCCAATTTGTTGTTGTTGTCTAATTAGCCTGCATACCAAAGGAAACAACATTGAGGAAATTCAACAATCTCTCATCAAAGCCTAATATTTAAATTCCTTGCATCAACTCATCTAAAGCCATTTGGCAGTGAATCTGCCCTTTTGCCCGCCTACGTACCAATTTTCTGCCTACTATTCCGTCTCATACTTTGGCAAAATATAAGCACTGCATTTGCTTTTAACGGTTTTTAATAAATGCAAAGCAAACTACAAAGAGAAAATACGCAATTTCACCCCCCAAAGCAACTGGTAAAATGCATCCACCATTTATTCAATGAGCATTTCTTGATATCCAATCTAAGGAGCCATACTCATGTTAGTAGCCCCATAAATATTTGTCTACTTGGCCTGACTTTTCAATATAATAATGAAATTTTGACTTCTAACTATAACTAGAATTTCCTATTATAAGATATAAAATTCATATATCTTTGAATTCCTACCTTAATTTTCATATCATTAAACAATAAAATGTTAATCAAAAGTTACTATTTTGTTATTTCTCAAGGGAAACCAACATCTGCTATAGCAAGTATGATGCTGGGATAAGAGAGCAACAGCATAAGTATGAATGTCTTATTCAGTTTAAATAGCACGTGTGCAAAAGACTGAGACCAAGACATGTTAGTCAAATGACAAGAGTCTATGCTATAGACTCAAAGACACAGAAATAAAGATACTTTTAGAAATAATCAATCTGGGGTGCCTGGGTGGCTCAGTCGTTAAGCGTCTGCTTCGGCTCAGGTCATGATCCCAGGGTCCTGGGATCGAGCCCCACATCGGGCTCCCTGCTCCGCGGGAAGCCTGCTTCTCCCTCTCCCACTCCCCCTGCTTGTGTTCCCTCTCTCGCTGTGTCTCTCTCTGTCACATAAATAAATAAAATCTTAAAAAAAAAAAAAGAATGAATCTGATCTTTTCATTTCACAAATTACAAAATTTGCCTGTCAAGATTACTGGCATGCTTCATTTTTCTTTTCTTTTTTATTGTACCAAATTATTCTGAACTGTTACATTACCTTTTTAATTTAGGTTTTCTTTTTTTTTAAGATTTTATTTATTTATTTGATAGGAAGATAGCACAAGTAGGCAGAGCACGCAGAGGGAGAGGGAGAAGCAGGCTCTCCCGCTGAGCATGGAGCCCAACTCGGGGCTCGATTAAGAATCTGGGATTGACCTGAGCCAAAGACAGCCGCTTAACCAACAGAGCCACTCAGGCGCCCCTGTTACATTACATTTTACAGCAGATCTTTTCTTTAAAAAAAAAAAGAAAAAAACACCTTATCTGCTCAATATGTATATTATAACCACTGTTCCATATTTATGTAATGAGAAGAATTGTTATATACAGTAATCACTGTTAAATAAGAAATGTGCATATCCCATAATCCTACACTAAGATTAAAAGAAATATGGAGGGCGCCTGGGTGGCTCAGTTGGTTAAGCGACTGCCTTCGGCTCAGGTCATGATCCTGGAGTCCCGGGATCGAGTCCCGCATCGGGCTCCCTGCTCAGCGGGGAGTCTGCTTCTCCCTCTGACCCTCCCCCATCTCATGTGCTCTCTCTCTCTCTCTCTCTCATTCTCACTCTCCCAAAACAAATAAATAAATCTTTATTTTTTTTTCAAATAAATAAATCTTTAAAAAAAAATATGGAATGACATTTCATGAAATCAGAACCTGAAACACTTCATCTTTACAAGCTCCCAGACCACACCAATTCCTAATTTGCACACAGAAGTTTTATCTAAACTGGGATGCCTGGGCAGCTCAGTCGGTTAACCATCTACCTTCAGTTCAGGTCATGATCCAGGGATCCTGGGATCAGGCTCCATGTCAGGCTCCCTGCTCAGCGGGTAGTCAGCTTCTCCCTCTCCCTCTGCCTCTCCCCCTCCCACCCCCGCCCCCGCTTGTTTTCTCTCTCTCAAATGAATAAATAACATCTTTAAAAAAAAAAAGTTTTAGGGTGCCTGGGTGGCTCAGATGGTTAAGCGTCTGCCTTCGGCTCAGGTTATGATCCCAGGATCCTGGGATCGAGTCCCGCATCGGGCTCCCTGCTCCTTGGGAGCCTGCTTCTCCCTCTGCCTCTCTCTGTCTCTCGTGAATAAATAAATAAAATCTTAAAAAAAAAAAAAGTTTTATCGGAACCTTACAATGCTTTTTTTCAGAGCTATATAAGGTTTCATTGGTATATAAAATTTTGTACAGTCTTCCCAGGGTTGATGCAATGAAACAAAGCTAAAGTTTGGCTTATTTCATCAGAATACATCCTCTTAATTTAGGTCTTCACTCATTTTTCAAGACTTCCACAAGACTGACTCTACCTGCAGCATGGTCCCCAACCTACCATCCCACCTGATGCCCACCCAACAATTCTATAAAATGTTGCTTGCTCAAGTATTCTCTAGTGATTGTTTTTCTGGTATGTATGGGCAAGAGACAATAAGTGTTTTACTAGGCACTCGCATTTGTCTTGCCAAGAGGAAAAAAGAAGAAGGAAGTCATATAATCTTCATTGTCTGAAAGCATAGAAAAAGCAATTCCAGAATAAATTCCTGACTGACAGTCTCCAATACCAATCACAACCACAAATAATCCTGGCTGTAAGTACAAGAAGCAATCTTACCTGTACTGGCCTTTACAGGCATTTCTCCTAGTTATAAGGCTACTTAAAGAGCTTCTCTTTAGTGAAATGGAGTGGACAATGGTGGGGGGAAAACAGTAGTAAAAGATTAGATTTTGTATTGCAAATTAAACGTTATGTGTCATTTTGAGACTTCTAGAAAATTTCTGATGTATATACAACCTCCAACTGTTTTTTAGAAGATACCAGATATTAGTTATAACCTTTCTCTCGCTTAATAATCAATATTCCTAGTAAGATTAAGTCATTTAGAAAAATCAAAGGAGAAAAACATCTTAAATGTTCCTCTTTTAATCTAAACAACTTAAAAACATAAAAATCACAGCAGCTGCTCAAAGGGTAGTCTCAAAAAGAAAACTAATACAAAAAAAGCACTGAAATCGGTGTCCTCTTATTTTAGATTACAGTTTACAAAACATATATCTATAAAAAGTAAAAATGAGAGAGGAAATTCTTACTTTTACATTAGGGAATTTCCAAGAACCAAATGGCGGTCCCTTGCCACCTAAACATGAGTCGAGAAAAAGTGTCAAATTGAAGATATTTTTTCTTTCCCCACCCCAACTTAATCTTCCTCTCTTCTAAACTTCCATAATGCTTTATATGAAGTAGCCTAATGCTTAAACTCAGCCTGATATTTATACAGTTGTTCACAGTATGACCATATAACTTGTCATCCAAACCAGGACACTTGGAAGTGAAAGGGGATTCTACTAATAATTATGCCAACATGAGAGGCATAAAACAAGACATATGGGCTCCCTAGTCATTCTCATCATTCCTTCTGCTCTACTGGACTCAAAGCTCAATGATACAGGGAGAATTGGAAATTCATTATTATATTTATCAGAGCAGCACATTATCTTGCACAAACTAAGCATTCAAGTCTTACATGCTGGAAAATGAACAAACAAAACTCAAGAGGGCTTACACTGCTGGTTTGGGAAGCACAAATAAGTGTAACATTCAGACACCTTCGGATAAAGGTTATGTCTATTGCTTTCGACTTAAAAATCCAAGAAAAGAAAGAGAATGGGCTAACCTGTTAAACATATTTTAATGTTCTCTATATAATACTAAAGGACCTAGATGTGTTCAAATTCTAACAGTAAAATCTTAGTGCCACTATTCAAAAAAAAAAAAAGCTTCTGAAAATACAGTATACTAGCAGCTGAATAATCTAGAGAATTTATCTACTTCCTCAAGCCCAGACTGGTATATAAATTGTAGAAAGAGTATACAACTGAATATTTTTATTTGCTTTTCACTATATATTTTTTGCTTTCCAATATATTATTGTTTCATGCATATTTATTATACAAGATACATTTTATTATTAAATCTAAATCATTGTCCCAAAGAAAAGAAAATAAAGGATAGTGCTATTGTATGGCTAATTCAATTGAGTAAAAGTATTCTAATATTTGTATTCTCAGTGAACAAAATGACTATGTGCCTAGCTGACTCAAAATTGTTAAAGTTTGCCCGATACTAAATAAGGACCTATCCTGCTCTGCTTCCCATTAGCTTTGTATCAGCAGATCTAGTTTTCATTAGGACTAGTCCTGGTTGGTGAAAGAAGCAATTGATGTTGTTAAAATATTTATAGTTTCATTTCAATTCCACCTTGGTTTGTTGAACAAAAACTACAGTCTTTATCATATGTGCCATTTCTTGTAATTCACAACTGAGCCCAATTCCACTATTCATTATATAACACAAAGCTTAACAAAACAAAACAGCATAGATAAAGAAAATAATTGGAATCCATTTAGGTCTTTTTTTCTTTTTAATACTCTTCCCAAACGAAAGGTGTGAAAAAATCTTAAGGAAACATTTAACTACTTTTCTTTCCTGCAATTTTAGTCAACTGTAGACAAGTCATCATTATCTGTGATAACAGGAGGCAGAAATAATAGGGATAACTATTTTCATTCTTCTTCACACCTAAAACTTAAGGAATCTACTAATAAGCAACAAAACTGAAGGATATGAATTTCATTTCCTATTCCACTTTCTGGTATTACTGCTAATAAACAGTGAAATGGTCAGAAGTGGCTGCCAGGAGAGGAGAAAAGCACTGAAAACACAGGAACTGGTTCATCAGACCCTACCCAGATTTTCTAAGATATATCCACCTTTTAAACTCCCTTCCTAATTTAGAAGAAGTTTAGTCTTTTTTAAATTCACTTATGGGACAGTCAGGAGCTGGGCCAAGATTTTTATTTTTAAACAAATACAGACAAATATGACAGACCTCAAGCAACAAAACTTCATTTTTGTAAAAAATTAAATGTACTGAACCATACTTTTTGTATGGTACTTTTTTTAATTGTACTTTTTAAAAAAATGAAATCACAGATTCAACTAATGCAACATTACAATGAAACTATTCGATCCAGGTCCCAAATAACTGTTAAGTGATGAAGTGGAACAAAAATAAAATGGCCCAGTACCAACTGAAGACTCCAGAATATTTAAGCAGGAAAAACCAGCAAAACATCATGTAGTAAGTAGTCAAACATTTAACATTGCACAGTTACTCCAGGATCAGACAGTACATACTGGTTGGCTTATACAGCTTACAAACATATCAAGCATGTAGCATTCATTCATCCACTTATTTTTAAAACATTTACTAAGCTTCATTCTGGTTCATTCAAGGCCCTGGAGAAGTAAAAAGGTATATCACAATATTTGCCTACAAGAAGCTCAATCATGGGGCACTTGGGTGGCTCAGTCATTAAGCGTCTGCCTTCGGCTCAGGTCATGATCCCAGAGTCCTGGGATTGAGCCCCACATTGGGCTCCCTGCTCCACGGGAATGCTGCTTCTCACTCTCCCACTCCCCCTGCTTGTGTTCCCTCTCTCACTGCATCTCTCTCTGTCAAATAAATAAATAAAATCTTTAAAAAAGAAAAAAAAAAGCTCAATCGTGTTATCAACAAATACTATGTGTACCAAGTGAGGCAGTACAAAAGTGCTATAAAGACAGAACGGAGGAGGGGTGTCTGCGTGGCTCAGTCGTTAAGCGTCTGCCTCTCACTCAGGTCATGATCCCAGGGTCCTGGGATCCCACATTGGGTTCTCTGCCCAGCGGGGAGCCTGCTTCCCCCTCTCCTGCTCCCTCTGCTTGTGCGCGCTCTCTCTCTCAAATAAATAAATAGGAAGGAAGGAAAGAATGATTTTTGTCTCCTCTGAAAAAAAGGCAGACTTCCCGGAGAAGGTGACATTTGAGCTAGAACTGAGAGGAAGACAAGAGTTTGCTAAAAGGGAGAAGAAAGAAATGCTGGCATTCAGAGTTTAACTTACATTCCTTACATCTGTGATAGTTTTGGAGTCATGCCAAATGACACAAATTATTCCTCTTAAATTTTCTAGAGTAAAAATCGTCAAGACATCTGCATTCCCTGGAAGAAACAAGGTAATAGCTACTACCATGCTGACTGTAATTACTATTAATATAAATACATAAAATCTTATCTGTATACCTCACTTAAATATTTTGAAACCATGGGTAACTATAGGTGTTAATTAAGAAGGTCATAAAATTTAGGCCAGTAACTTAAACTCCAAACCTCAGTTTCTCTATCTATAAAATGGAAATAATAAAAGTTGTCTAACCTACCTTCATAAGGAGGCTATGAGGATCAAATATTTAGAAAGCTTATTTTACTACACAATAAGGAAGCAAATCATAACTTCTTAAGACCTAATTAATTTTGATGTTAATTTCTGAGATTCATGGTTTCAAAATATTTAAGTGAGATATACAGATAAGATTTTATGTATTTATATTAATACTAATTACAGTTCTTTTAGCTGTACTGAAACGTAAATGTTGAGAAAGGAGAAGAAATGCTTTTTACTAAAAAAAAATACAAAATTCTCAGGTCTCTGTGGCTTAGCTTAAGCCCAAAATCAAGTTTTTTGATGTAAATGCCAAATTAATGCTAAACAAAATAATTATTACAATATTAAATTATAGAAGAAAATATATGGTTATTTCTAAAGCTTTCTGAAAAAAGAAGACTACACATCGCTTCATGGATTTTTGGAAGTGTTATTTTGTTCTTGCCTTTATAGTTATATATGTGTAATCTTAAATTCTAAGGCTTAGAAAGTTACATAATCTCTAAGGACTTCAATTATTTCACCAAAATTGGTGGGGTGGGACTAAGTAAAATCTAAGGTTCAACCATCTTTAAAATTCTAATTAAAAGCATCAGTGAACATATACAGAAAGGCAGTTATAGTCCTACAAAATAAGATACAAAACCTACAAAGTTTTACACAAAATCCTAAAAAACCCTAAAAAGAATATTTTGTGATTATTCCTCATTGTTAATGAAGTCTCAGAGTGATTTCCCAGTCTAAAAAGCAACACTCTGGTTTGGGAAAATTACAGAGGTTATAACAACTTCTAGTTTTACCAATCTCTAACTGTAGAGCTCAGCTTAGTTAAAACTAATCACTACAAGCATGCTAACCCTACATAAATACATTTAGAGTTTTAAAAAGCTTTCGAGCTATCTTGCTGGCCTTTTCAACTAACTGAATAAGATTAAAAAATTTTACAGCCCAGATGGTGACATTTACATCAAATAAATACCCATGAAAGAGATGTGCTATAAGTTCATTATGAAAAATTCCAGCTTCCAAAAAAATGAAGACTTAGCTTACATAATTAGTCCATTAAATATTCCAAGAATCATTTTAGTTACTGAAATGAGATTTTATTAACATTCTTCTCTAATCATTTATCTTTAAATGTTTTCTTCTGTGTTCTGCGTGAGGTGCAAAAAAGAGGGCTATTAAATCAAATGAGGAATAATTTTAATCACTTCAACAACGGGTTTTAAAACTTTTCAATACTTGAATATGTTGAAAAGTAACATCAGCACCAATGTAAATCATATTCCTATGGCCTAAATTCCCTAAAGAGTTATATGGCATTCCAATTCTGTATTTGTCTCACTACTGTACCCTCAAAGATGGTGCTTTAAAAACCATTCAAGGGGTAAGACTCTGGAATGGCTGTATGAGGAGCTCAAAGAACTCTCTCACCAACATTTATTAAACTTGCAAAAATTAGCAGAGACAATGATTCACACTCTGGAGACTGATCAAAGGGCTTGCAACAAATTGCAAAGCATTATTAAATAAAATCTACAGACACCGGGTAATAATAGTGGGAGGCCATGGCATTCCAGCTAAAGCTTGCAAGCATCAATCCCCCCCAACAACTCTGTGTTATAGAAGAGCTGTTCTAGCAGGGTCATCAGCGGAGTAGCAGTTCACATCTCCCACAGATACCTAGAGCACAGGAGCTATTCCTAGAGAATTTGGCAGCTGGAAGAGCAACAGAGATCATTTCCCACAGCACTAAGCTGCAGAAGACCAAGAAGGTGGTAGCAGGGCGCCTGGGTGGCTCAGATGGTTAAGCGTCTGCCTTTGGCTCAGGTCATGATCCCAGGGTCCTGGGATTGAGTCCCACATCAGGCTCCCTGCTCCTTGGGAGCCTGCTTCTCCCTCTGCCTCTCTCCTTCTCTCTCTCTCTCTCTCTCTCTCTCTCTCTCTCTCTGTCTCTCATGAATAAATAAATAAAAAGTTTAAAAAAAAAAAAAAAGAAGGTGGTAGCAGCGAGGGAGCACCTGTTTTGCTATTCCAAAATCCTATTACTAGATCTGGGTTGTGGATAATCTATGCTAGATAGCAGGATCACTTTCTAGCCTCTTCACAAACAAATACATACACCTTCTGCTCCACAGGGAAGATACAGGTAGACAGTTGGTAAAGAGCAAGTTCCTCATCACCCTCCAGCTCCTGATCCACAGTACAAAAGTTAATCCTAGAAGAGAGTCTAACCAAGCCTCAAAGACTGGCAGCACCCTACGTGGCCCAAGAAGCCAGACTCTGTTTGGATCAGAATGTGGAGAAATTTATGCCCCACTTTAATGAAAACAAATGAGCAATCAGCTTATGTTAAGGGTTGAACTGTGTCCTCTAAAAAGTTTAAGTCCTAATCAACTCCCATCTGTGAATTTGATCTCATTTTGAAACAGGATCTTTACAGAGGTAATCAAGTTAAAGATAAAGTCATAGAGTGGACCCTAATTCAGTATGATTGGTATCCTTATAAGAGAGAAATTTGGACACACACACAAAGGAGAACACCACGTGAAGACACAGACACAGGAGAGAAGATGGCCGTGTGAAGACGAGAGAAAGAACTTGGAGCGATGCATTTACAAGCCATCGCCTGCCAATGATTGTTAGCAAACACCAGAAACCAGCAGAGGCCAGAAGGATTTTCCCCCATAGGTTTCAGAGGCAGCATGGCCTGGATGCTATCTTGATTTTGGACTTCTGGCCTTCAGAACTGTGAGACAATAAACTTCATTTGTCTTAAGCCACCCAGTTTGTGGTAATTTGTTATAGTAACCCTAGGAAACTAACCACAGCTAGGAATTAGTGAAGGCCAACAGCTGGTTGTGATACTGATAGACACAGGATAGTCAGAAGCTTAATAGGAGATTGGGGGGTGGGGGGCTGAGGAACAGCGGAAGAAAACACAGCTAAAACCACAATAACCCCTGGTAGTCCTGAACACTACACACATGTCCAAGGCTGTGCCTTGTGAGGAACAACTTGAGAAGAGCAATTTGTGCTAATAAGTCTCTGTTTGAACACAGGACAAACATGTAACCTCTATGAACACTGAGAACATTATGTCAAGCAAAAGACCTCAGTCACAAAAAACATGTTGTATGATTCTATTTATATGAAATATCCAAAACATACTATATTTGTCTCTAGAGTTGCAACGTAGATTAGTAGATGCCCAGGTCTGGCAGTATGGGGAAATGGGGAATGACTGGTAATGAGTACAGAATTTCTTTTTGGAGTGATGGCTGCAAAATTCAAAATATTCTGACTGAATTGTATACTTTAAAAATAAGGGAATTGTATAGTATGTGGATTATATCTTAATAAAACTGTTAATAAAAAAACCTACTAAGCCTACAACTTGCAAAAAAATTACAACAAAATAATATCTAAAGAGGTATGAAGAACAATGTGGGGCTATGACTGAAAACAGGTCAGACCAGAGAAGAGGACACCTTGAACCTAGCCAATGCGCACAGGGAAGAGGGGACTAATGAAGGGAAACACTGAGTAGGTACAACAAATAGTACTTAAGACTGGATGTGAGGAATTAAGGGGAGAAAGATGGCTAGGACAACTTTCAGGTTTCTGCATTGGGTATCTTTATATTAGGCACTGTGTCAACCCAGGCAAAACCCGGCTTTCTCCTGGGCTTTCCATATATGGCTACTGCTAAGGCTGTGTGACAAATTTGCCTTTTTTTTTTTTTTTAAGATTATTTATTTAATTGCCAGAGCGAGAGACAGACAGCAAGGGAGGGAACACAGCAGGGGGAGTGGGAGAGGGAGAAGCAGGCTTCCCGCTGAGCAGGCAGCCCGATGCAGGGCTGGATCCCAGGACCCTGGGATCATGACCTAAGCCGAAGGCAGACGCTTAACGACTAAGCCACCCAGGCGCCCCCAAATTTGCTTCTTGAAAGAAGACTGTACCCATTGAGTACAAACTACCAGGGCTGGCCAGATCCTGGAGATTTCAGCTAAGTTCTATAACCAGCTATCAGCCTTGACACCAAAAGAAAAGGTCAATCTATAAAAAAGGAAAAGATAGTTTTTTTTTGCCATAGGATTGTTCTAAGAATTAAATTGTGTTAATATACATAAAAGAGTTCAGAATAGTGTCTGGTACAGGGTCAGCACCATGTAAGTGTTAGCTATAAAATGAAGAGAATTATAGTGTATTACCAAGGTCAACATACAAACACTTCTATTAAGATAAAGATTACAGCATTTAAGAAGACTGTGCTCACCTATAACTCTTCTCACCAAGAATGCAGGTTTTGGCAGAACAGCCAGGCTCATTTCAGACCAAAGAGATTGTCAGGGGTTAGGCAAGAAAGAAAAGAGTAAGAAAACAATAAACCCAGCTCCGTCCTCTTTACTTTGGGAAGATGAAAAAGTTTATAAAACCAGGTTTTAATCAACTTTGGTTAACATGATCAATTATAATATAAATTTGGTTTACAATTTTAAATAAGTCATGGTTTATAAATCCTTTACTCTCTATAAAGTAACAGATTATCAGTTTCTCCCCAATTAATGTTCATTGAGTTCTTAGAATTAGCACAACTCTCCTTTGTTATGAAAATATTTTTTAACAAGTGGACCATGGGAACAAATACAATCTTAAAATAATACTCAAAACTATATAAAGAGGGCGCCTGGGTGGCTCAGTTGGTTAAGCGACAGCCTTCGGCTCAGGTCATGATCCTGGAGTCCTGGGATCGAGTCCCGCATCGGGCTCCCTGCTCAGCGGGGAGTCTGCTTCTCCCTCTGACCCTCCCCCCTCTCATGTGCTCTCTCTCTCTCTCTCTCTCTCATTCTCGCTCTCTCAAATAAATAAATAAAATCTTTAAAAAAAAACTATATAAAGAAAAATTAACTTACAAGCAGACTGTTTATAAGCAGACTGCTATTTACACAGATTTACTGGCAACTTTAACTCTTTCTTGCCTATAGTTTTTCTCTAATAAACATTTTCAAGTTAAAACCCACTGAGAATGTATTTTTTAAAATATATATTAACTGAATATTAACTTCAGTTAGAGTAGTAGAATCTGATTTGATACTGGCTTCCATCTAATTAATAGAAATTGGAGAACTTCAACCAAAGGGAGATATATATTAGTAAACATAATCAATGTTTCTGAAGTTCTTTTTTATGGAATTAAAAAATAAACAGAGAAATTTGCTTTTAAAAAAATTCAATTGTTTCAATTATACCTAAGTTCGAAAAATTCCTTTCCAAAGGCATAATATATCAGCATGGAAATCTAGTCCAACTCATTTATTTTCCCGGATTAAGAAACCAAAGTCCAGAGAAAACAAGCAACTTGACAAAGGCTGTACAAGCAGCTACTGATAACCCAAGTCTTTCTGATTACACTAACGGTTCTCCATCTTTTTCTACCCACTCACCATACAGAGTTATATTCTTTCCTACTGCGAATCATGCTACACAGTCTAATGAATAATGACATCATCACTATCTTACTCTTACTAATGCTATATACTTTAAGTGCTTTCACACTCATTCTGTCAACCGAGATCACCTTTCAATTTGAATCCTTCAACTTGTCCCCTCTGCCTCATCCAAAGACATCTTGTCTCTTTCTTTTCCATCTCATTTCCTTTCCAACAGCTTCTCTGCATGGAGTAAACTTGGTAACATCTTTTCCCTCTCTACATTTAGGTCTCTGATATTCTTTAGCTATAGTATTTTATTTTTTAATCCCATAAAAAAAAACTTTAGAAACTCAGTATTGAGAACCTTTAGTAGTATCTCCCTTTGGTTCAATCTCTCCAATTTTGGTGGGAAGGACTAATGAAGTAGGTCTTTAAAAAAAAAGAAAAGAAAAAATAGAAGGAGAAGCTGGGAGCAGAGTGCAGAACTTTAAATAGTTGAGAAAATGAGGTGGGTTTTTTTTGTTGTTGTTGTTTTGTGGGGGGTAACATGGCAGTGGGGAGAAGGGATACAACTAGAAACGGAACAAGATACGGAAACTGAAAAGGTGAATGTGAGCCACTAGAGAACTGCTTGCAGTGTGGTGTTTAAAAGATGGCTCAGCCTCAAATCAAGGTAACTGGCAGAAAAACTGTAACAATGACGAACAGGAAGTAAAGAGAGCTGGTCTGGGGATGTGGTTGGTGAGTCAAATTATAGATCTTTTCAATTTAAGAAAATGGTAGGACATCCAAGTCAAAAATGCCCCAATTAGCAGTTTTCAAAGAAGGCATGGATTTTGCACATATTACTCTTAACAGCACTTACCTCATTGCATTTTGGTATTTACATTAGTAACTACAATCCACTGTTACAGAATAATAAGTTATGATTACCAATGTAACTATATTCTCAAGTGATCTATGAAATTGCATACCTGAAAATATGAAATGTTTTACTCTAGAAATTTTAAAATGTCACAAATTCTTTGACACCCACCCTTCAAGAAGGAGAGTCTAATTCCTCTCTTGTTGAATGTGGGCCAGACTTAGTGATTTCTTTCTGATAAAAAGAATGGGATAGAACTGATGCTATGTGACTTTTGAAGGGTTATTTTTAGATAGCTTCTAGGTCTCCCCTTCACTTTCCCCTACCTCCTCTTGAATACTTGCTGTGGGGAAAGCCAACCTCAATGTCTTGAGCGGACTCAAGCAACCTGTGGAGGTGCCCACATGTGGAAGTAATGATGCCAACAACCAGTACCAACATGGCTGGCCCATGACTGAGCCACCTTGAAAGCAGATCCTCAAGTCCCAGTCAAGCCTTTAGATGACTATAGATTGTTATTCAGTAGTCATCTTGACAGCAACCTCAGGAGAGATCCCCTAGCCAGAACAGCCTGGCAAGGCTGCACTCTCACTCCTGGGAAATGAGATAACAAATGTTTAAGTCACTACCTTTTGGAGCAGTTTGTTATGCAGCAATAAGTAACTGATATATTATTTCACCATTATAGCTCTAGCACCTAGTACCAGTACTGATGACATAGAATGAATCAAGATATTTGAAATAATACCCAGCACCTAAGCTATCATAACTGTGTTCATTTTCCTGAGCTACTCTTGTGATCTATCCAAATCATTGCAAATTGAGAGATTACTAGATGTCATGTGTCCAACAGGAATCACTGTCCTAAAATGATAAAAATTCAACTTTTTTAAATTCAAGGCATAGTTAAAAATGTTATAATGATTATCAATGATAGCAAAACCATTTTCATTACATTAACATTTACTAGTGTAAAAACAATATCCTCTTTGTATAAAATCATTTTATTATTAATTCAATTGAACAAAATCGAGCACCACAGTGGAATCTTCACACTGAAGGATGATCACAGTAATAATAAACCACAGGAAAATGATGGGAAAATTAACATCTGTCATCCTAATGAAAGAAAACTGGGAAGCAGTCTTATAAGGGAAGGAAACTAATATCTAAATTCCTGGCATTGCTCTAAGTACTGTACATATTTCATCTCATTTAATCCTTACAACAATTCTAAAACAAAAATATTATTTCCATTTTGTCCTTCTTAAGTAAACACAGCTAATAGATAATGGAACTAGTATCTAATGCTAGGTATATCTGATTTCAAAATCTGCAAACAGGGGCACCTGGGTGGCTCAGACAGTTAAGCAGCTGCCTTTGGCTCAGGTCATGATCCTGGAGTCCCAGGATCAAGCCCCATGTCAGACTCCCTGCTCAGCAGGAAGTCTACTTTTCCCTCTCCCTTTGCCATTCCCTGCTTGTGTTCTCTCTCTCTCTCTCTCAAATAAATATATAAAATCTTTTTTTAAAAATCTGCAAACATTTCACTATTCAGCTCAAGGGCACTTGTTTAAGTATTTTGGGGAGTTTGTAAAATCTCAAGGCTAACATTCTTGAAACTCATTTCCCTAGAAGGGGCTAGAGGAAAGTATATATATGGAAAATTAACATATTTAAAACCAAACTAATCCTGTGCTCCTATAAATCTTTCCCAATTGTGAATTACTACTTAAGTTGTAGAGCATTAAAATGTCCACCTCCTTTTAATTTACTTAATGAGAACTACCTAACACAATGAAGTAAATATGCTTTTAAAAATAATTCATAACTTAATTTTAAAATCCTGTAACCTTTTAACAAAAATAATGTGATAATTCATAAGCAACAATACTGAAACCATAGGATTATTTTATGGTGTCTGCACAATCTAAACGTTAAGGTTGCTAAAACAATTTTTTAAACTATTGTGTTGACTTTAGTACTTACTCGCCTTAGAACTTACTTACTTTAGAACTCAACTTCTGGTCTGAAATAAGAACAGTATAGATGCTTTCATTTAAATATGCAAATGTTCAAAAATGGAAACAAACACATTGACATCTGTTCCCTTTCAAAGCCCTACTAAAATGACAGTATAAAACTTGTAAAAAAAAAAAAAAAAAGTAAAAAAAAAATACATCAGTGTGAAGGTAAAGGGAGAAGAGGCAGAGTAATAAATTCTGAGAGCTGGAAAGCACATAACCAAGTAATAATGATTCAGCAGATTCAAGAAACCTGGCCCATAAATAAATTTATAAGAGTGTCAGAGGATTATTGGACATGAAAGAATCAAAAAAAAAAGCAACTTAAAGAAAGACTATATAGAGGAAAAAATTAACTTATTAACATACTCAAAGAAATATTCACAACTATAAAACTATAACTATACTACTTAAAAAAAAAAATCACAACATGGGGCACCTGGGTGGCTCAGTTGGTTAAGTGTCTGCCTCCAGCTCGGGTCATGATCTCAGGGTCCTGGGATCGAGCCCCACATCGGGCTCCCTGCTCAGAGGAGAGTCTGCTTCTCCCTTTCCCTCTGGCCCCTCTCCTTACTCATGCTCATGCTCTCTCTCTCAAATAAACAAATCTTTAAAAAAAAATCACAAAATGGAAAGAGGGCACAGGAAGTTACATCTTATTTACAAAGCAAATTTTAATCAAATATGGGCACCACTTTAACCCAAAATATCTCCAAATTAGCATACTCCCTTTAAATTTCTTTGAATTATAAAGAATATAGTATTCCAGATGTCAACTTCTCTGCTGCTTTTCTTGCATTATAAAGCCTATAATGTCTCCATTAAACCAAAGGATTCTTATGAACATATTAAGGAAACATGTCAATCTTCCTTAGTTAAGTCAACTGGTTAAGATTTGCTTGATTTACTTGCTGAATTAACATTTAATAACAATTTAGTTTTTAAAATATCTAAAAATGATCACAAACATTTTTCTGGATTAGTAGGAAAATACTCAAAACTCTCCCACATTACGCACTAAACAGCTGAAGCAGGTTCATTTTAAAATCAGTGTCTATGGTTCAGTGGTGATTCTTGCTCTGTAGGTACCCACTGGTTCATTTGCTTGTCATTCCAGATAGAATGACGGTACTCTAAGAAAGCCAACCGGGAGTAGCAATGTGAAAAAAATGTGCATGTGTCTGGCTATAAATCATAAATCGGTGCTACTAAGCAATAGTTACATTTACAGTATAAATGAAATGATGATTTATTCATCTCTTTGATTTGTTTTGATTGAAATCTTACTGATATCTATAATCTGAACCAGAACATTTTAATTTTTTTAACAGATACAGTTGTTTAGCATTCATATAGCACTCATTTCTGAAGATACAATGAATACATGTCCTCAGAGGGCAGGGTGAATGGATACTGAACTAACCTTGCACTTTAGGTCTAATACACAACTAAAATACTGTTAGTGGGTTTTAGGTAAAAGATTATGTTTCTTCCAATGGAGGTCTGCTTCAGTTCTTAGATATACTTCCCAGAATTATAGCAATGTCAGCTGTCAAGGGAACTCGGGCACAGACAGGTCAAATGACTTGCTCAGGATAACAAAACAATTAGATCTGTAATTAGATTTGGGCAACCAAGTGGTTAACTTTCAATCACTATTACAAAATGAAAAGATACTTCAAAACTTGTATTATTTTAACTACTTCAATGGCCAGGTAGGTTTCTAGTACACATTTTCCTAAACACTTTGTTTTCAGGCTCTTGCTTTTTTATTTACCATTAATTTCTGAAGGTCCATCAAAGAGTAATTGTTAGTAGGGTCATATCATCACTTAAACAAAATAATAAACCCCATAGCAAAAACTTCATGTTAGAAAAATGAACAATGGTTTCATAGTAATGTTCCTGGAGAATACTAAAAGTAAATAAAATGGGTGATAAGGTAATGGTTATGATTTTATATTGTCAATAGAAAAGAGAACATTAAATATTGGTTTCTCAAGGGTTATAAATGGAGTTCTCAAAGTGTGGCACACAGACTTCTGAGCATCCCAGAGATCTTTCAGAGTCAATAAAGTAAAAATTATTTTTGTAACGATACTAAGACTTCATTTGCCTTTTTCACTGGGTTCACATTCGTACTGACGATGCAAACACAATAGTTGGTAAAACTGCTGGTGCCTTATCTCAAATCAATGAAATGGGACCAAACTACACCTGCAGTTAAAAAAGAGAGGCAGCTTCACTTGCTCCTAATGTAGTAAAAATTGCTAGTAGTATTAAATATCGACCTTTAAGTATGCATACAGCATTTTTACTGCATACCAAAATACGATGGCTGTGTTAAAGTAAAGCACTTGCATATCTGTTAGAGTTGCAAGCTAAATTAGCTGCTTTTTTCATAGAATGTCATTGTTTTCTTGAAAGAATGACTGACACATAAACTATTTTAATTCAGGCTTGGGCATACAGCATGTATTCTCTGAAAATAACTGAATGAGCCTGTCATATAAAATAACAACAACAACAACAACAACAGAAAGTATTTGTTGCCAATGATGAAATTTGACCTTCTAAGCAAAGATCAAAATTTTGGAAAACTTATATCTGCCACCAATACTTAAAAGATTTTTCTCCAGAAATAAAACCACACATATATGGTCAATTAATTTACAACACAGGAGCCAAGAATATATAACAGGGAAAGGACAGTCTCTTCAACTAATGATGCTGGGAAAACTGAACAGCCACATACAAAAAATGAAACTAGTATTATCTTACACCTACACAGAAATCAACTCAAAGTGGATTAAAGACTTGAATGTAAGACCCAAAACTATAAATTTGTAGAAGAAAACATAGGTGGTAAGCTCTTTGACATGAGTCTTAGCAATGTGTTTATAAATCTGTTTCCAAAGGGAAACAAAAGCAAAACTAAATAAGTAAGACTACATCAAACTAAAAGGTTTCTGCACAGTGAAGGAAGCCATCAACAAAATGAAAACACAACCTACTGAGTGGGTTAAGATATTTGCAAATGATGTATCTGGTAAGAGATTAATATTCAAAATATATAAAGAATTCATACCACTCAACACCAAAAAAGCAAACAACTCAATTGAAAAGTGAGCAGAGGGGGACACCTGGGTGGCTCAGTCAATTAAGCATCCAGCTGTTGATTTTGGCTCAGGTCATGATCTCAGAGTTGTGAGATCGAGCCCCACGTCAGGCTCCTCACTCAGCAAGGAGTCTGCTTGAAATTCTCTCTCTCTCCTTCTCCCTCTGTACCCCACCCCCCCATGCACTCACTCTCTCAAATAAAATCTTTTTTAAAAATGAGCAGAGCATATGAATAAGCATTTTTGCAAAAAGACAAATAGACAACCAACAGGCACATAAAAAGTTGTTCAACATCACTCATCATCAAGGAAATGTAAATTATAACCACAATGAGATACTACCTCACATCTGTTATAATGGCTAGTGTCCAAAAGACAAAAAATAACAGTGTTCGCAAGGATGTAGAGAAAGGGGAACCCCAGTAACACTCTTGGTGAGAATGTCAATTGGTGCAGCACTGTGGCAAACAGTATATAGAGATTCCACAAAAAAATTAAAAAATAGAGCTACTATATAATCCAGCAATTCCATTTCTGGGTATTTATGTGAACAACAGGAAAACACTAATTCAAAAAGAATTATGTTCATTGCAGCATTATTTACAAAAGCCCACACATGGAAACAACCTAAGGGCCCAGTGATAGATAAATAAAGAAGATATGCTGTATGTATACAATGGAGTATTACTGAGCCATTAAAATGAATGAGATCTTGCCATTTATAACAACATGAACAGACCTAGGGGGTATTGTGCTAAGTGAAATGAGTCAGTCACAGAAAGACAAATACTACATGATTTCATGTGTATGTGAAATCCAAAAACCAAAACAAACAACAAAACAGAAACAGACTCATAAATACAGAGCACTGGCGTTTGCCCGGTTAGCAGGGAAGAGAATGACTGAAAGAGGTGAAAGAGGACTAAGAGATAAAACTTCGAGTTATAAAATAAATAATTTACAAACAAGAAGTACCACATTAGGAATATAGTCATTACTACTGTAATGTTGTATGTGACTGATGGTGATTATACATGGTGAGCACTGAATAATGTAGAGAACTGTACAATCACTATGTTGTATATCTGAAACTATTTCAACACTGTACATCAATTACAATTTAAAAAAAAAAAGATGTGGTAAGTATACATATGTACACACACACACATACAAACACACACTCAGGCATAAGAAAGGAGAAAAATCTTGCCATTTGCAACAAATACCATATGATTTTACTTACATGTGGAATCTAAAAAACAAAAACAAAACAAACCAACAAATAAAACAAAACAAACTCACAGATACAAAGAACAGATTTTGGTTACCAGAGGGGAAGGGGGATAAGTGGTGGGCAAAATAGATGAAGGTGCTCAATTAACTGTATGGTGATTATCACTTTGTAGTGTATATAAATATCAAATTATAATACTGTACACCTGAAAGTTACATAATGTTATAAACCAATATTATCTCAATAAAATATCTTTTTCTCATGAGATCAGTGGTGGTATTTAAAAATTGGTATTTTTTTGATACTACATAATGAAATATATAAACATATAGAAGGTTTACATAATTCACAGAGCCAATAATTTCCAAATGACCAATACCTGATAATACAAGATCACGCATGAGTAAAAGATTCATTCAAAGAACAAGGAACCCTCACACCCTCAAACAGTAAGTGAATGAATACATGCATACAAAGTGTAAGACAGACCAATGGATTTTAATGTAACAAAGTATGAAAAGTTCACTGATAAACTCACTTCACTGATAAGATCACTACTTGTCAACTTTTGTTGTATTACCAAAAATTGCCACAATTATCTGAAAAGGCTATTAAAGCATACTTCCTTTCCCAACTACATGTATGTGTCACATATTTCCAACAACACATCACAAGAGACTACGGAAGCAGAATTCAGCTGTGGTCTAGTAAGTCAGACATTAAAAAGATTTGCAAAAATGTAAAACGATGTTATTCCAAGAATTTTTCAGAATATATATAAACTAATATATATTTTTCATAACACATTAATGTTAACATAAAATGGGTTTACTATTGCTATCTTATTATTTAATTTTAAGTACTCTCTATACTCAACATGGAACTCAAACTCACAGCCCCAAGACCAGAGTCACACGCTCCACCAACTGAGCCAGTACCCCTACTGTTGCTATTTTAAACTAATTAATAAATGTATTTTAAATTTGTTTTCATTTCTAACATAGAAAATACTGATATAATCTAATTACTTTTAAGACACATGAAGCACTTGTGTCTACTTTACAGATATTTAAAAGCTTATTACCTAAGAGCAATATTTCTCAATTGAAAAGAAACACTATTGTATAACTTCTAAAGCTGAATTAAACATGAAAATTTATACCTGATAATAAAAAATAAATTGCACTTTCCTTCTTTATCTGATGATGCTTCTAAATAAAGGTTTTTTTTTTAATGTTTTTGTTCTTTTAAATGTCTTAGTTCTAAAACTAACACAAAAGGAGAAAAATATATTAGGACACTTGTTAGTAATACTCTAGAACAGGTTGGCAAATGATTGCCCACAAGCCAAAGCAGACATGCAGTCTGTTTTGGTAGTTTTATTGGAATACAGCCACACTCATTAAGTATTATCTGGCTGCTTTCATACTACCTTGCCAAGCTATACAGGAAGTTAGGTGAGAAGTCTACTTTGGATCTTGCTATTAACTAATATGATCAAGGGCAAGTCATAAATTTGCTATCATTTATAAAATGCACAAATGACTATCTGATCTTTAAGATCCTTTCTATCTCTAAAAGTATCTAAGATTTAAGTGATTTAGAAATATATGCTAAATAGATGTTTTTCTTTCAAATTTTCAAAGATCCTACAATCTTGCCCTTACCCTGTCCAACCCTATTTTCCACTATCCAATAGTTATTATCCCAGATTAGGAAGATGGTTTATTACCAATTACACCTCCTGCTTTTGTTTCTTGTTTCTCCACCACTAAAATATCTTTTACTCCTCTAGCAAAAACCCCATACAACCTTAACAGCTCAATTTCATGCCCTCCAGGAATCTTCTCTGGGGACTCTAGCTCATATTAATCAAAACCACTGGATTTTTTTGAAAAGAAAAGCAGAGTGGTCAGAGTTTTGTTTACAGTAGACTGGAAATGGTTGGAAGGGACACAGACTAGCGTCATGGAGATAAGCTAGAGAATAAATTTGGCCTGCACACCTCAGGAAGTCCTAGACCAGAAGCCAGGAGGATGAATGAACATGCATCAGCAACTTTTTACAAGTTGGAATTATCATGACAATGATTAAAGACAGAGGAAGTAGACTGGGAATAAAGATGAATTCAATTTGACACAAGCTAATTTTATGCTAGTGAGGAAAAGAAATACTAAAGTAGTAAAGTATTCCAGAAGTAGTTGGAAACATCATAGTGAAAACTAGTGTGAGAAATCACACAAGAAACACAGATCTAGAGTAAGAGAGTCATAAATTTTAGAAGTGGAAAGACCCTTGAGCTGCATTGCCCTTGACTAGTATTTTGAGGTAGGTAAGTATTTGCCTCCAATTCAAAGATGAGCTAACTGACAGCCAAAGAATTGTGACTCCCAAATCACCAGCTAAAACTTTTCTTGAAAAGGAACCAGAACTTAGTTCTCTACTTTCTATTTAGAAATGTTGGAGGCTATGAGACTGTATGAACTCTACAAGATTCAGAGCAGAGGTCACAAATTAAAATTCCAGAGTCATGTTTGTCTGAACTATAATTTTTTGTTTGTTTTTAAGACTTTATTTTTAAGTAAGCTCTACACCCAACGTGGGGCTCAAACTCACAACCCCAAGATCAAGAGTCACATGCTCCACTGACTGAACCAGCCAGGCACCCCTGAACTACAGTTTTAAAAAAGAAAAGAAGGAAGAAGGATGGATTAGCTTCCAACAACTGTGGCAGGAAGAATAGTTTGGGAGAGAAAGGGAAAATGACAAAACAAAAAAAGATATGGATTTTATATGTAAATAGGTTTATAAGAAAATTATTTTTTAATGGCAGATATTTAGATATATTTAAATGAAAAACAGTAAGAGGAGAAAATTGGGAAAAGTCTCAAGACAGAAACAATGAAATTTCAGCAGAGTGATGGCATTAATTTTTTAGAATAAGACAGTAATTACCTACCTCAATATATTTTTGGTTATAACAAATATGAATAATTATCTTTAGAGCAAATAATGATAAAATAAAAAGATATAACAAGTTGCCTAAATTCTGAACTTGATATAAAGATGATGACGAGAAATGGAAAGCAGATAAGTCATTTCTCAATTTTCGTTTTCATTTCTGGTAGAGTAATCTAAGACAGTAATCAAGGGAGGTAGCAGATAACATCATACCAACTGGAAATCAAGATTTCTCCTCAATGAACTTAACGTCATAAAATCTATCCTAATAAAACTAGTTGACCACATATACAAATTACATCATGAAAAAGTCTATACTAAATATTAGTATTTCTCCTAGTTTAACCAGACACTGATTTATCCTTATGGTTCAGTAAACTGTGGATAATTTAAGTCCTACCAAGGACATTTAAATTTTTTCTTTTAAAAATATCAAGTTGAAAATGCTTTCCTCAGAAATTAGAGCACTGCACAATTATTCCTGTGGAACTGTTAGTTTCTTAGCATTTTTATTGAGTGCCCTAATAAATTATTCAAAGTAAACAAAACATGTTTCTACATTACAGATTTTATTAATGAGCATCCTCACTGCCTAAGAATTGTTTAATTCAAAAGAAACATTATTTCATGACTTCCCAAATTGAATTTAAAAAAAGAAAATTTATACCAGAAAATAGGAAAAATAAAAGTATATTTGCTACTTCTAAAATAAAAGTAAAAAAAAAAAAAAATTTTTTAAAACCAAAAAAAAAAAAAAAAAAAAAAAGGAGAGAAGATGCCATGACAGCTATTAGTCTTACTCCAGAAATAAGATATATGATTTTAATATAGTTCATTCAACCTTTTTCTAATAAGCCATAGGAAAAATACTCACAGATGACTGAATTCTTATAGTTCAGTGAATTTGCCATTAGGGTCTCTGTAACATATCCAGAACCAATGTTTGCTCTTATTTTTTTTAAAGTCTGTGTTCTCTCATAAAACTATGAGGTTTAACCACACATTCAAGGCACTATGTTAAAGCACTAGACAAAATAAAAAGATATCTGCCTTTTATATGTATGAGTACA
This sequence comes from Callorhinus ursinus, assembly GCF_003265705.2. NCBI lineage: Eukaryota > Metazoa > Chordata > Mammalia > Carnivora > Otariidae > Callorhinus > Callorhinus ursinus. The sequence goes on along the minus strand of NW_027397063.1, from coordinate 128,632,188 downwards.
TATAATCATTCTTAGTGGCTAAGATAGGTCCAAGATGAAGTTCACAGTGAGAGGATCTTTATGGTACTGTATTAAATGCAACACAGGATAATGTCTTAAATATAAGAATCACCGAAAAATCTCATCAAACATAGGGGGACTGAAACTTGAGATGGATATGTGAATTTCTGTTCAGTTTAACCTGTAGCTTTCCACCCAATAACTGAAATTAGGATGAGGATAAAAAAGCAGCTGAGTGCTTATTATGTGACTATGCCAAACATTTAATAATCACAACCACCATGTACTACTATCCTGATTTTAAAATATGAATAAAAAGAGGCACAAATAGGTTATGAAGCTTTGTCGAGGGTACATAATGTCTACACTGCCATTAAGTGGTAGAGCACAGTCTAATTCAAGCTCTTAACCATCATGCAACTCTAGCGCACAGAAAGTTATTCTGAAGGCCTGGACTGCTCCCAGGAGGAGGTGAATTTTCATGAAGTATTCTGGTAACTATTTATGAGGCACCCAGCAGACAGATGAGAGGGTCTCTAAGCTAAAGGAAGTAAAAAATGCTACTATTTTGTCACCCTCCAAATTTTACCAGGCTCAGCCTTGGTATTTCTCTTCTTTCTTAAAGACCAGGAAAAGAAGTGGTTTCTCACTTAGAAAAAAAAAAAAGACCAGGAATGAAAAGTAGCATGGGTATGCATGCATACACACAAGCACACACTCAAAAATATACCCCTATATATTACCAACATTGTTTCACAAAGACACCATAACACCAAAAAATAATAAATAATGAATAGTCCCTTAAATACTATAAATTTATAAATATGAAAACCTCAGGGGCACCTGGGTGGCTCAGTCAGTTAAATGTCCAACTCTTGATTTCGGCTCAGATCATGATCTCAGGGTTGTGAGATGGAGCCCTGCATCAGGCTCACACACTGGGCATGGAGCCTGCGTAAGATTCTCTCTTCCTGTCTTTCTGCCCCTCCCCCCCCCCAAAATAAGAAAACCTCACTACATAGCCGTTTCTTTTTCCCCTCACATCGCCTGATACCAAAAATTTGGGAACCATTTCCCTAGAAGTGGTAATCTGTGGATGTGGCTATTTTTTAAGTGAACATCATCAGTAGTATGTTACTTGTATATGTTCTCTGCATTTTAGTTAGCCTATGAGTATACAACAATATTTTTTTAAAGCAAGTATACTAAAATTGTGGAGAAACGTCGTATTATTATAAGACACAAAAAGACAAGATTTCTTGCTTTGTTTATATACTTTTTTGGCCAGTTGATTTTGTTATCACTGTAATAATCATTTTAAATGCTTTTTCATACTATTTTATAACTCTATACTAAGAGGTTAAAAAATGCAGAAGCAACCAGTAATTTGTGAGACTGTATACTGCACAAAGGCTTCCAGCCTAGGGATAAGTGAGGGCTCAAGTTCAAGTTCTGCACGCAGAACCGCATATACTTAGGGAAGGTTATCTTTTCCTAACTCACAAAGGTCTTTCAGCTGGCCAAACTATGCACCTCCTTTAAGGAGCATTTGTATCTAGTCAGTAAAAGGTATTACAGTAGTAGCAGCCCTAATAACATTTTTTAAACCCAAGAAAAGACTAAAATTTGAGGGTGACAAAAATATGAAATATTTTAAAGTCAGTGGAAAAATATAGTCACATTTTATTCAAGATTTTAAATTCTAAATCACAACTGTGACAATCCTGTCCTTTGCTATTCAAACGGTAGACACTGGAATCATCTGGGAACCTGTGAGAAATGCAGTTTCTTAGGCCCCATCCCAGACCTACTAAAAATAAAGTCTGCATTTTTAACAAGATCTCCAGGTGATTCTTACATACGTTCAAGTCTGAGAAACAGTGACCTGGACTAGTAGAGACAGCAAGCCTTGGGCCCCATGTGGCCTGGAGAGCTTCAAGAAACAGCCGACAATCTAATTTAAGTGCTCCCTCATTTATTATACTGACCTGCCAGATACAGCAGCTACTACCTTGTAGTTACCAATCTCAACTCCTTAGCATAGTAAATACATACCTGGATTTTGTTGTGACAAATAATTTTTATGCATATGTTCTAAATCCAATCATGCACTAGATGCCCTAATTACTGACTTAAAATGTCTTTTATATTCACCCTTTAGTGAACTCAAATTTTCCTTTAGAAATATTTCAAATGAGTCTTTAGTCTATTCTGAATACACACATACATACACATATGAGAAATTAAGTCTATCAATCATCTTTACCCAAAAGTATAGTAGTACTTTAAGGAAAAATTTTATCACATGAAGGAAAAATCACTTTTATAGAAGGATTATGTTCCTAAAATAGAAATTTAAAATAAATATTACAATTTGATAATGAAAGGCTTTAACTGTAATATCATTGGCAGGTGTTTAGTTTTTTAGTTTCTTTTTAGTTCCCTAAGTTTCCTAACAAGTTTAACTAAACACTAAAAATACTTAGACATTTTAAAACTAAATAGCAAGCATTTTTTTTTAAAGATTTTATTTATTTATTTGACAGAGGGAGACACAGCGAGAGAGGGAACACAAGCAGGGGGAGTGGGAGAGGGAGAAGCAGGCTTCCGGCGGAGCAGGTACCCCGATGCCGGGCTCCATCCCAGGACCCTGGGATCATGACCTGAGCCGAAAGCAGACGAGCAACCGACTGAGCCACCCAGGCGCCCCAATAGCAAGCATTTAAAATACCAGAATATTCAGCTAATGTGTCTATTTAAAAATAATCAAAAAGATATTTTAACTATGGGGTCTAAAAATGCTGGTAACATACTATAGTATCTTTTTATTATTGAAATATAATACACATACAATGTTACAATGTTATATTAGTTTCAGGTGTAAAACCTAGTGATTCAACAATCCTTTACATCACTCAGTGTTCACCACAATAAGTGTAGTTACCATTTGTCACCATACAACATTATTACAATTTTATTGATATACTCTCTATGTTGTTCTTTTCACGTCTATGACTAATTTATTTTATAACTGGAAGTTTGTACCTCTTAATCCTCTTCATCTATTTCACCAATCCCCCTTCCAACCTCCCCTCTGGCAACCATCAGTTTGTTTTCTATATTCACAAGTCTGTTTATGTTGTTGTTTACTGCTGTTGTTTTAAGATTCCACATATAATTGAAATCACATAGTATTTGACTTCTGACTTATTTCACTAAGCATAATTAATACCTCTAGGTCCATCCATGTTGTTGCAACTGGCAAGATTTCATTTTTATAGATTAGTAATATTCCATGTGTGTTTTCATGCATGCATGCATATACATACATCTACATCTTCTTTATCCATTCATCTACCAGTGGGCACTTGGGTGCTTCTGTATCTTGGCTATTGTAAATAATGCTACAATAAAATAATTCATTTTCTTTGGGTAAATACCCAGTAGTGGAATTACTGGATCATATGGTATTTCTGTTTTTACTTTTTAAAGAAATTCCATACTGTTTTCCACAGTGGTTGTACCTTCCCACCAACAGTGCACAAGGGTTCCCTTTTCTCCACATCCTTGCCAACACTTGTTGTCTTTTGAATACTAGCCATTCTAACAGGTGTGAAGTGATATCCACTGTGGTTTTTGACTTGCATTTCCCTGATGATTAAAGAGATTGAGCATCTTTTCATGTGTCTATTGGTCATCTGTATGTCTTCTTTGGAAAATGTCTATTCAAGTCTTCTGCTCATTTTTAAATCAGATTGTTTTGTTTGGTGTTGAGTTGTATAAATTCTTCATATATTTTGGATATTAACCCCTTAATGAATATATCTTTTGCAAATGCCTTCTTCCATTCACTAGGTTGCCTTTATCTTGTTGAAGGTTTTCTTCACTGTACAAAAGCTTTTTACTTTGCTGTAGTCCCAGTAGTTCATTTCTGCTTTTCTTTTCCTTACCTGAGGATACATATCCATAAATATGTTGCTAAGGCTGATGTCCAAGAGATTATAATACCTATGTTTTCTTCTATAATTCCTATGTTTCAGTTCTCACGTTCAGGTCTTTAATCCACTTTGAGTTTACTTTTGTGTATGGTTTAAGAAAGCAGACCAGTTTTTCTTTCACATGTAGCTGTCCAGTTTTCCCAACACCATTTATTGACAAGAATTTCTTTTCCTCATTGTATATTCTTGCCTCCTTTTTGTAGACTGACCATATAAACATGGGTTTATTTCTAGGGTCTTTACCCTATTCCATTGATCTATGTGCCTATTTTTATCCAAGTACCATACTGTTTTGATTATTATAGCTTTGTTGTATATATATCTTGACATCTGGGACTGTGACACCTCCAGCTTTGATCTTTCTCAAGATTGCTTTGGCTCTTCAAGGTCTTTGTGGCTCCATATAAATTTTAGGACTGTGTTCTATTTCCATGAAATGCTATTGGTGTTTTGATAGAGATTGTGTTGAATCTGTAGATTGCTTTTGGTAGTATGGACATTTAAATGATACTAATTCTTCCAATCCATGAACATGGTATATCTTTCTGTTTGTGTCGTTTTCAATTTCTTTTACCAATGTCACAGTTTTCACCTCGTTGGATAAATTTATTCCTAGGTATTTTATTATTTTTGGTACAATTGCAAATGGGACTGTTTTCTTAATTTCTCTTTCTGCTACTTCGTTATTAGTGTATAGAAATGAAACAGACTCCTATACATTAATTTTGTATCCTGCAACCTTACTGAATTCATTTATCAGTTCTAGTAGCTTTTTGGTGGAGTTTTTAGGGTTTTCTATATATGTATCATCATGTCACCTGCAAATAGTGATAGTTTTACTTCTTTCTTACCAGTCTAGATGCCTTTTATTTCTTAATTCTTCTAATCCATGAGCATGGTATGTCTTTCCATTTGTTTTTGTCACCTCCAATTTCTTTTATCAGTATCTTATAGTTTCCAGAATAAAGGTCTTTCATCTCCTCAGTTAAGTTTATTCCTAGGTATTTCATTCTTTTTTGGTGCAATTCTAAATGAAATTTTCAAAATTATTTTTTAATTGAAGTATGGGTGACACACAACGTTACATGGTTTCAGATGTACTGTACACAGTGACTCAATAAGTCTATACATTATGCCATACTTACAAAGGTAGCCACTATCTGTCACCATACAACACTACTATACCACTGACCATATTTCCTAAGTTATACTTTTTATACCCACGACTTACTTATTCCATAACTGGAAGACTGTATCTCTCCCCTACCCTTCATCCATTTTGCCCATCCTCCTACCCCCCTCCTCTAGCAACCATCAGTTTATCTTCTGTATTTATGGGTCTGTTTCTGTTTTTGTTTATTTATTTTGTTCAATGGAATTGTTTCCTTCATTCTTCTTTCTGCTACTTTATTATTACCATACAGAAAAGCAACAGATTTCTGTATATTAATTTAGTACCCATAGTATAGTATTTTTAGTGACATTTTTAATAGTTTTCCTCTTGATTTGCTTTTGTTATTTCCTAATTATACATTATATTTGGAAATTTGTATCTACCAGTAGCAGTGTGTCAAACTGCTTTTCAGGGGTGCCTGGGTGTCAGTTGGTTAAGCACTGGACTCTTGATCTCAGCTCAGGTCTTGATCTCAGGGTCGTGAGTTCAAGCCCTGCATTGGGCTCCACACTGGGTGTGGAACCTACTCAAAAAAAAAAAGAAAAGAAAAGAAAACCCTGCTTTTTGCTAAGAAAAATTTTCTTTTAACATTAAAAGGTATGTGTGCCAGGAATGTTAGCCAAAAAAATCAAGCCTTCATTGTGTGAGGAAGGTGCTGACCCAGTATCACTGTTTTCTCCTTTCCAACTTCATATTGTAAAACATTAAACAAAAATACTTTTAGAGAAAATATACCCTTATATATCCTTTGTCTTGGTCTTCAGGCTGCTGTAACAAATACCACAGACTGGGTAGCTTATCAACAACAGAATTTTTCACAGTTCTGGAGACTGTGAAATTCAAATCCAAGCACCATGATGGTAGTGTTCTGGTGAATGCTTTCTTCCTAGTTCATTGACAGAGTCTCACAGGGCAGCCACTGTGTTCTCACAGCATGGAAGGGGTTAGGAAGATCCATGAGGTCTCTTTTAAAAAAGCATTAATCCCATTCATGAGGGCTCCACCCTCATACCTAAGCACCTCCCAAAAGCCTCATCTCCTAATACCTCACATATTAGAATTTCAACATATGAACGAAGGAGAGGGAAGAAACAAACATTCAGACCATAGCACCCATCACTCAACCTCAGCAATTATCAACTCATGATTGACCATGTCTCCATTCTACCCCCATGAATTAACTCTCATTACCCCCATTCCAGTTATTTTAGAGCAAATCTGAGATACACGCTCAACTATTTAAGACAAAATTATACATCTTTAAAAGACAAATACTCCCCTATTAAACATACCCAAAGTATCATCCACTGTCTTACACACATAATTGGATAATGATTCCTTTAATACAATCAAATATCCAGTCAGTTCAAAGTTCTTTACTGAAGCACTGAAAGAATGAAATCACCTTATATTTTAGCAAATCTCTTGATTAAACTGTCCAAATATTTTATAAGCACAAATAAGGCCAATAAGAGCTTATTTACATTTTTTAAATTACCTATAATACACTAAAATTAAAGTTACTTGTTTTATTTTTTAAAAATTGTCTCTTTGAGTAATATAAATATTACATAGTTCTTACCCAAATTCTAATTCCCTCAACATGGCTAAGTCTAGAGTAGAAACATTATGGCTGATGGCTCTTTTATTTTTTTAAGTAGGCTCCATGCCCAAGTGGGGCTTGAACTCACAACCCTGAGATCAAGAGTCATGCGCTCCAGGTGCTCCTGATGGCTATTTTAAAAAACAGTAAACCAGATAAACCAAATTTGACCAAATTTACTATTTGGATTGTTTTTTAAAAATTTTCCCTATAGGGGATTGAAAATGGAGGAAATTGTTTTTAACTCAGACTGTACCTGAATTACAATCAACTAGTCACAAAATGGGTTTATCCCTAACATCATTCTAAGTAGGAAAAGCCTTACATTTACAGAACCCCTCTTATCTGTGTTCTTAAGGTCTCAAATTACAAAGATCCTAAGGCAGTGATTCTCAAACCTAGCTTGTATCAGAATTACCAGGAGGGCCTGTTAAAACAGATTGCTGGCCCCACTCCTAGAGTTTCTGTTTTAGTGGGCATGGGTAAGGGCCTGATAATTTAGATTTGTAACAAGTTCCCAGGTGACAATGCTGTTGGTCTGAAGACCACAATTTGAGAATCACTGATCTAAATTTTCAAAATCTTGCACATCTGTATAATTTGGTATCTGTTAATCCCCACAAAACAAACAACACGGATTTTGGTTTGGAATAAGATGGGGGTGGGTTCAAGTTTCAGCTCTTCCCCCTTGCTAGTTACAAATTTAGGGGGTAAGTGAGCATTTTTAAAACCTGAGTTTCCATCTACAAAATAACTAAGTTCCAACCTTTCCAGTAAGAAGACACTTTTTTATTGGTTGCCTTCGGGGCACTTTGGAGTATCACCTATTAATCTGCAGTCAGGGTTTAGTGTAGGAGGATGACATTTATTAACTTCTCTTTGCATAAAAGTTTTAATGACAAAAATCAGTCTGTCTTAGCTGTCCCAAACAGTTTGAAGCTATATCTGGACTCACTTGGCTTCTGACATTCAATCTGATGAAACATGAACCTTAGCACTCTCCAAATTCTGCCTTTTCTGATATACTCATGTCACTATTTTACAGTTTCAAACCTCAATTTATCTTGGTTTGAGACTTTTCTCTACAAATTAACCCAGTTCATTACCAAGTTAATTCACTGTTGCACTTTTTTAAATCATGGCTTCTATGAATGAATGAATACATAATATGTATTTAGTATAACAAGCTGAACCCAGTTAATTTCACATTCCTTACTTTTTATTTTAAAGATTGAAAGACAGAGAAAGGGGGTGCACGAGCAGGAGGGGTAGAGGGAGAGAGATGAAAATATAATTTTTATCCTAAAAGAATATAAAACTCTAGGAGAGAGTCTAGATTTCACATCACAGAGTACTAGTCTTGGGATAATCAAATACAATATTACTGTAGAACATTCAAAGCAAATTTTAGATACAGTGAACTCAAACTTGCTGGGGTATTATCTCCTAAAAGGCCATATAAATTTATTAGCTATCAATATGAGAATTTTATATGTTTGCATTGCTTATTAAACATAATCTGGTGGGAAAACAGCAATGAAAACTGCTCACAAAAGTACAGAAGCTGATACATATAACTACAATAGACGGTAACCCTGTGTCATTAGAGTAATGGTTATACATACTTAGCACTTCATTACAGTGGACATTCATCTGCTTCCAACCATACATTGATGCCAGAAGGACCTAGATGAAAGCTCACAAATTGCAATAATAAAAAAATTTCTCAGAGGAACCAAAAATGCTACTATTTTAAAAAAAGATTTATTTCTTTTGAAGAGAGAGAGTGTGCGTGCAGAGGGGAGAGGCGGGAATCTCAAGCAGACTCCCCACTGTGCACAGATTCAGACGCAGGGCTCAATCCCAGGACCCTGAGATCATGACCTGAACCGAAATCAAGGGTCAGATGCTTAATCGACTGAGCTACCCAGGCACCCCCCCCTTTTTTTTATTTCATTTAGTACAATGTAGTCATTTGTAAAGGACAGTAGAAATTACATACAGCACAAGGGAAAGGGCTGACCTTTGGAATATGATGGAGGTGGGTTCAAGCCTCAGCTGTTTTTCTTTGTCAGTTATACAACTTTGAGAGCAAGTGGCCAAATCCCAAAACCCAAATTTAATTTGCAAAATTTAGATAATTCCCCCAATCTTTTGGATCATTTTGGAGACTGAATTAAAATTACATTGAAAGTTATCTGTGGCACAAAGAAAGTACTCAGTAAGTGGCAGTTAATATTTACTTCATTAATAAACAATAAAGCTAACTTTTGAAAATCTGCCCTGAGTCTACTTTTCCAATAAAAATAATTCAAACTATTTGTATTTCAAAGATTTCTAAAGGATTTAATACATCTCTGATGTTACTCCTAACAGAATTTTCAGAACGAGTTTTCAATTCACAAGATTTTGTGGTTATTTTTATCATTAAAAATAAATTGTAGGGGGCGCTTGGGTGGCTCAGTTGGTTGAGTGACTGTCTTCGGCTTGGGTCATGATCCCAGAGTCCTGGGATCCAGCCCCACATTGGGCTCCCTGCTCAGCGGAGAGTCTGCTTTCCCTCACTCCCTGCTCATGTGCTCGTGCATGCTCTTTCTCTCTCTCTCTCTCAAATAAATAAATAAAATCTTTAAAAAATAAATAAATAAAAATAAATTGTAGAAAATTTAAGAAAAATAGATGTTACTTCTTTATACTGTGTTTAGTTTTATCAATGTTAGACCATAATTGTATTTTTTAATATCACAAAGACATCTCATGATGGACATAAGGAGATATAGTACTTAGGATATTAGGCAAGTATATACCCATAAGTACATGAACCTACATATGGATATATGGGGGTATCTAAAACATAAGTGGATATAAGTAGATTTACCTAAAATAACAATGAAATCTTATAGACAAAAATAAACTTTTTCATTAAAAGTTTTAATTTTAACCTTCATAATACAAGTATATATATATGCTTTCTATACAATATATTCCCCCATAAAAACTGTATCTGAGGGGTGCCTGGGTGGCTCAGTCAGTTAAGCATCTGCCTTCAGCTCAAGTCATGATCCCAGGGTCCTGGGATGGAGTTCTGCGTCGGGCTCCTTGTTCAGCAGGGAGCCTGCTTCTCCCTCTGCCTGCTCTGCCTGCCCCTCTCCCCACTTGTGGTGTCTCTCTCTCTAACCAATAAATAAAATCTTTAAAAATAACAACAAAGGGGTGCCTGGGTGGCTCAGTCATTAAGCGTCTGCCTTCGGCTCAGGTCATGATCCCAGGGTCCTGGAATCGAGCCCCACATCGGGCTCCCTGCTCAGCGGGAAGCCTGCTTCTCCCTCTCCCACTCCCCCTGCTTGTGTTCCTTCTCTCGCTGTGTCTCTGTCAAATAAATAAAATCTTTAAAAAAAAATTTAAAAAATTTTGAGTTAATGTATAAAAAGTGTGTTTAGATGATAAAATACATTTCTCCATTTAGACTCTACTAACAGCCAATCACTATAATCTCTGCCTACCTATGAGTGATTGATTCCTCAAGCTCTGGATCTGGCAAGCCATTTACCCAAGCTACAGCCAACAGAATATGACACCACACCCTAGTGAAAAGCAACCCATTAAAGGTTGAACAGAAGATAAACTAAGGCTCTCAGTGATAACTAGTGTGAGAACTCTGCTTTCTGGTTACCCCAGATTGAATGGAGACTGACCAATTTGATCCACTATATGAGAATTCTGAATGTGAAATAAGAGAGAAGCTAACATGAGTGAAGAAAAACAGAATCAGTAAAAATAGAAAAGGAGAGTAAGAAACAGACACAGAGAAGCAGAGTCTCCAGTATTCCCTTCTTTATTCAACAAATATTTACTAAACCCAAGCAATGGGTTACATGCCAGTGTGTTAGGACAATTATAGCAAGTGCCACTAAGAGAAGGCACCATTTCTAACTGAATAAGATAAATGGGGCATCAGGACTGCTGTCGGGTCAATAGGCTTCCCAAGTAAACAGCAACCTCAATACTTGTCAACTTCCAACTACAGATGGGAAAAAAAGAGTGCAAAATGTGAACAAAGACGGTTCAAAGAGATTGCATACCCATGTCTAGTCCCATTCATAACCTCTCAAAACTTCCCCGTTAAAAGTGGGACCAATGTGATCCTGACCCATATCAGCTTTTCACTGTAAGGGTAAGGGGGGTGGGGGGAGGACTATGGTATATATACAACATTATACTTCCCAAAGAATTTTAGGGCTTTCAAAATTTTCTGCATTAACAAAATATCCTCAGGGTGCAATTCTGAATACCAGACAGGGCTGCAAATGAGAGGGTTAATAAAAAGACATCCCAAAACTGTTTAAGGGACTTAATCACAATGATTGCCTTGGCAAAATTTAAAAAATAGGTTATGATAGGTTATTTATCTTGGTACCCACAGCCCACCTTTGCTACAAGCCGCAGCCTATCCCACTGTGTTCTCTTCCCTATAAAAGCCTCTAAGAAAAGAATTTGGTATCAGTGATTTGAATCTTAATGTAGTAATAAGTCAAACATGTTCTCTTCCAGGCTTATTTACATTTATCGCCTTCTAACAGGTGAATGAAAGGCACTGTTGACTATTAACTGATTTTAAGCATCAGCGAATGAATGCTGACAGAGGTATCGAAGAGAGAAGAGTCAATATTTCCTGAAATTACTACTGAATGGAATCTGTCAATTTATTACCTGAAAATTAAAGATGGTATAATTTTTTTAAATGACAGTTGTTTTAAAGACATGTTTATAACAGAAAATAAATTAAATGGTGTGCTTGGTCTACCCAACCTCCTACGCTTTAAAAACTTACACAATGATTCAAGGTTTGATTAATAAGGTGTATGTGAAATTCAATAACACTAAAAAGTGACAATTTAGTATAGTGAATGATTTATCACATGACCCAAAAAACAATTACAAAATGATCATGCGAATATCTGTTTAAATAAACTATCAATAAGTTGTCAGTTATATCTAATATTGTTATGCTTGGTTCTATACTGCCAGGGTTTTGACAATTTAGGTTTTAACAGTATAATTTACACAAAATTTACAGCTGAATTCTACCACAAATCTATTCTTTTTACCGTAAATTAGTTACCGATTTCATAAATTAATATTGATCATTTGATTATTGTCTATAATTTAGTGTAGCTCAACAACTGCTCAATATCTTTTGGAAGCTATACCTAGGAAGCATACATTTAATTCAATTCCACAAATGCTTCTGTGTACCTACAACATGTCTTAGACACATTATACATTAAAATAAAGCTACACTGACAGCTAAATAGCCATGTTAATTCTAAGCTTCCATTTACTGGCACTTAAAGCCCCTCAAAATAACTCCTCTTGGATCTGGAATATTTTTACTCTCTTCTCATCGGCAAGATTATAGTTAAGGTTAAGTTTCAGTAAGTTATCTAATTTCACATATTCAGGGACTTATCAAACCTTTAAACATTATATGATCTTACAGTGAGGACCTGTTAGGGGCCACTCTATCCTAAAATGAAAGAAATTGCTTCTTTTCCTAAATTAAAAATACATTAAATTTTTGGGATTCAAACTAGCCATGACACTGTACTAATTAAATTAGAAATCTTAAGCAACATGAGAAATTGAATACATATTATTTCTCATACATATAACATGATTATGTGTTAATATATGAGACATCTAAGTACACTTTAATGCATGTTTATTTGGAAAACTGCTCTCTGAAATACAGTTCTTTTCCTAGAAGGTGAGAATTGTTCCACATAGTTTGCAAACTTTTCCACTCACTTAGCTATTCTGTTACTTTAATTCTGAATGATAACATCTGACTAAAATGTGAATATTCACTAAAAGTTTTATTAGCTCAATAGCTTTAGAAAACTTACTAAAAAGCTGGGTGTCGGCTAGTGGAGGAGAAAATTCTATGCACTTTATGCAACACAATTTAGAAACTGTTTTTGTTATGCCTATTTCTCAGATATTTGAAAATTAGTCCTCAAAGTACAATTAATGACTATTATCCTTAATAGGGAATCTCAGCACAACAAAATAGTGCTTTGACTGAGGCCAAAAATCTTTGCAGTTTTGATCAAAACCACAGAGCCCTGAATGGTGTGCACATGATAGGCATTCACTAAACATTTGGTGAATAGATCTAATTAAACTCCAAGGCCCCAGTTAAAGTTAACAGGCAGAATCAAAATTAATCATACCTCCTTATTTAGGACTCTTTCATGTGTATCATTTATTAACTTTTTACGATTATATTTTTAAAAAGCAATGAGGAGGGGCACCTGGTGGCTTAGTCGGTTGAGTATCTAACTCTTGACTCTTCGTTTCAGCTCAGATCATGATTTCATGGGTCCTGGGGATCAGGCCATGTGGGGCTCCACGCTCAGCAGGGAGTCTGCTTGAGATTCTCTCCCTCTGTCCCTTCCCCCCCACTCATAGGTACTCACTCACTCACACTCTCTCTCTCAAATAAATATTTTTCAAAAAGCAATGGGGAAAACAATTACTTTTGCAATGACTAATTTTTTAAAGAAGTATGTTGATTCTGGGAAAAGTAAGCAGAGGTTTTGGTTCCAATTCTTAGATGGGTTGGATAATCTATGACGTTTACACAGTGAACACAATATATAGATAAAAATGTTGACCTCTGAAGCCTGCAGGAAATCATAACTCCCTGAAACCTACACCATCAATTATCAAATGAAAATTTTATTAACAGCAGGTCTAGCTTCTGGCAGTAGCCAATCTTTGAAAATATAAGTCAGCATGAATTTGAAAAGGATACTGTGTGAATACAGTAGTTTTACATGTCAATGTGAAATAATGAACGCTTCTGATACATTTTTTAGTTTTGTATTTAATACAGCTTATTAAAAAAACTAATTTTATTCCCCCTCTGTATTACTATTCTTCTAATGTACAGCTGCCAACCATAGTTAAATATGATTAGGCCTCATGCTGAGTTAATCAATCTGATAATGTCAGACATTATTAAGAAAGCATACATGATATGGTCACAATGTCTACTATCAAAAGCATGTACACCAAAGCCTTTGTTTCCCAGAAATTGCAACTGCTTAAATTAGCTCAGTTTTATTTTGTTTTAAAGAGTAAAAGAAAAAAAAAAAAAAACCCTTATCTCTTCCTTAGGCAGGTACAAAAGATTATTGTTAAAATATTAATACTATGATGAACTATTTCTTTCACCTTATCAATCCTTGTTTATATAATGAAATCATCCCCAAATCACAATCATGATTAGAAATAAAAACAAACAAAAGTACAAATGTCCACAAGGTAAAATCGTATTCCAAAATAGTATAATAGTATCTTGAGGTAACTTTCTATTTTTGTTCATAATGATTAAAGACCTCACAACACAACACACTCTACGTGTGATTTTTATAGCTTTGCTGCACTCAAGCTTAATTCTGAGCAATCAAAGGAAAAAGCGGCATGATCATTTGAACACACAGGACTGTGTCATAATTCCACTAGAAACAAGATTCGTACAATACATTTTAGAAGGCAGAAAGCATTATGAAATACATTAATATTTTTACATACTTTCCACCTTTTTTTCCTTCTGAGGTCACAAAAAGATTCAAAGAAGGTAATGGAAGGGAGTTCTACGCTAAGGACAATTAACCTCTCCTTAGTTTATATATTAAATTTTTCAGTTAAAAATTATTTTTAACAGGGCGCCTGGGTGGCTCAGTCAGTTAAGCATCTGCCTTTGGCTGGGGTTGATCTCAGGGTCCTGGGATGGAGCCCCATGTCAGGCTCCCTGCTCAGTGGGGAGCCTGCTTCTCCCTCACCCTCTGCCTGCCACTCCCCCCCACTTATGCTCTCTTGCTCTGTCAAATAAATAAATAAAATCTTTTTTAAAAAATTATTTTTAACTTACTCCAAAGCAGTACAGTTTTCTAGTTATTTTAAAAGCTTTGTTTCTTGAAACTAAAATTTAGGAGGAAAAATTAGAACAAATGAAGTGTACCTTTCATGGAACTACAATTCCAAGAAATGGGTTGTAATTTACTGTATGAATCTTAGGGGAAAAAAGAAGGAGGTAGGTAACTTACCAGAGAAGCTGTCTAGAGAAAGTAATTGAAAATTATAGAGCCTCTCCACCAACCTATGCACATGCCGGACAGCAGTCTTACTTTCACTGGCATCACAAGACAGATAAAAAGAGACAGAAATTGTACAATAGAACAAAAATAAGCTTGTCTCTACTTTTCTCCCCCATACCACGTGTTATCAATCTACAAAGCCCTCAGAATCTTTTAGTAAATCCCTTAAGTGACATCCTCTCTCATGTCTGTGGAGACCAGATGGGATGAAGGAAAGCTTTTTTTTTTTTTTTTAAGATTTTATTTATTTGACAGAGAGAGAGACAGCGAGAGAGGGAACACAAGCAGGGGGAGTGGGAGAGGGAGAAGCAGGCTTCCCGCTGAGCAGGGAGCCCAACGCGGGGCTCGATCCCAAGACCCTGGGATCATGACCTGAGCCGAAGGCAGATGCTTTACTGACTGAGCCACCCAGGTGCCCCAGGAGGAAGCATTCTGAACAGAAAGCGGCTCAAATTCAGATTTTTCATGAAATTAGATCTGCTGGGCAACATACTCTTCTCAAATACAAACTTAGTCTTCCAGACACTGACAGAAGAGACTAGGAATCACACATGCTGCCTTCTCACCCTAACACACTTCCTTCCCCCATGTGGCCTACTGAACTTAAGCTGCAAAGGTGTTTATTCAAAGATAATTTCTTTCTTGCCACTCCTCCTTATACCCTGTGTGATAGTACTTTCAAATAGCCTAAATATTTCTTTCAGAGTCTTTCTCACTATGACAATTAAATAAACTGAGAGTACTTGTTGTCCTTTTCCTTTAGAATGTGGGCATCAACAATGGTTGCACTGTTCATTCCTATAGTTCCCTTGCCTGGCACAGTGCTTTGCACACTGTAGGCACTCAGCTGTTGCCTAAAGGGCGATATTAACACCTTCCTCACAAGGTTATTTTGAGGATCAGATGAAACAATCCACATAAAGCTCAGGTTCTACCTAGCACTCAATACAAGTTATCAATTATTAATATTTTATACAAGAGTATATAAAACAAGAGCAATTAGGCAATATTTATTAAAACTGTTCAAAAACTAGACACTGACACAGCTCCACTCCATTTATTAACTCCACAGCATTTATTGTAAAAAGGAGACAGAGAAAGAAAGGGAGGGAGGGAGCTATGCAGGAAACATATAAACAAAAATATTCAGTGCATCCAGCAAAGGAAACAGTCAACAAAACCAAAACACAACCGACAGAATGGGAGAAGATATTTGCAAATGACATTATCTGATAAAGGGCTAGTATACAAAATCTATAAAGAACTTATCAAACTCAACACCCAAAGAACAAATAACCCAATCAAGAAATGGGCAGAAGACATGAACAGACATTTTTCCAAAGAAGACATCCAAATGGCCAACAGACACATGAAAAAGTGCTACACATCACTCAGCATCAGGGAAATCCAAATCCAAACCTCAATGAGATACCACCTCACACCAGTCAGAATGGCTAAAATTAACAAGTCAGGGAACGACAGATGTTGGCGGGGATGCAGAGAAAGGGGAACCCTCCTACACTGTTGGTGGGAATGCAAGCTGGTGCAACCACTCTGGAAAACAGTATGGAGGTTCCTCAAAAAGTTGAAAATAGAGCTACTGTACAACCCAGCAATTGCACTACTGGGTATTTACCCCAAAGATACAAATGTAGTGTTCCAAAGGGGTATGTGCACCCCAATGTTTATATCAGCAATGTCCACAATAGCCAAACTATGGAAAGAGCCAACATGTCCGTCAACAGATGAATGGATGAAGAAGATGTGGTACGTATGTGTATGTACACACACACACACACACACACACACACACACACACACACACACACA
>NW_027397063.1:128486424-128615018 GCF_003265705.2 Callorhinus ursinus | reverse complement strand
TATGGACTCTGAGAAACAAACTGAGGGTTCTAGAGGGGAGGGAGTTGAGGGATGGGTTAGCCTGGTGATGGGTATTAAAGAGGGCACGTATTGAATGGAGCACTGCGTGTTATACGCAAACAATGAATCATGGAACACTACATCAAAAAATAATGATGTAATGTATGGTGATTACCATAATAAAATTTAAAAAATTTTAGTACATCAATTTAAAAAGTAAAGAATTCTAGTGATAAAGGATAAATGATAGAACATACAGATAAAGAACTATGTGGACAGTGAAAATCATCTTCTTTATGAATCTAGGCATTTTCTCAATGAATTTTTATAACTTAATACAAAATACTAATTTTTTTGTATTTACAGACTGTCTTTGGTTTTAAACATAATCCAGAATGATCAGAAATCGGCACCAGATACAGGAAGAGATAATACAGCAGCATAGCAATTCGTTACTACGATACTTTTACAAAAAAATAATTTTTAAAACAACAGTCCTGTACTATATATTTGACACCCCTTCTTTTACCAATAGCACTTTTTTTTTCCAATGCAGCAAAGGGTTTCTGCACAAGAATGATTCAATTACTAAGAAGAGTCAAGTTTGCTAACATCTGAGTAATTTTTTAATATCATATACTACGTAGTATCAACTTCAAATGAAAATAATCCTGGAAAGTGGGAGAATGATTCCTAATTCAAAAATTTTAAAAGTTCAGTCACTTATTCCATGATGCTTTAAAATTATTATATTGATGTTTATATTATAAAATTGTTGTATTATCTATCCTTGATGGTTAATTTTATGTGTCAGCTTGACTAGGCTGGTGGGAGAGGTTACCTGACATCTGGTCAAACAGTATTCTGAGCGTGTCTCGGGGTGTTTCTGAATGAAATTAACATTTGCATCAAAGACTGAGTAAAGCAGATTGCTCTCCCTAATGTGGGTGGCCCTCAACCAATCAGTTCAAAGTCTGAACAGAACGAAAAGGCTGACCTTCCCTGGAATAAGAGGGAAGTCTTCATGTCTGAATGCTTGAGCCAAGACATCAGTCTTTTCTTGCCAACTTTGGGTTCTGAGTCAACTCAAACTGAAACCTCAGCTCTTCTTGAGTCTTAAGTTTGTCAGCTTTTGGACTGAACCACATGCCATCAGCTCTCATGATTCTTAGGCCTCTGGACTCAGATTGGAACCACACCATCAGCTCTCCTGGATCTCCAGCATGCATAGTGCAGATCTTGGGACTTCTGAGCCTCCATAATCACATGAGACAATCCCTTATAATAAATCTCTTTCTCTCTCCATAAATACATCCTGTTGGTTCTGTTTCTCTGGAGAACCCTAATACATCACATCCATTTCAAAACTCTCCCACTCCACACACACACTCTAATATACTCACATTCCATATCCTTTGAAGACCCATCAGAATACAAGCTTCAGAAACTCAAGGTCCATGTTTCCCTTCGTTATTGCTATTATCTCTACTTTTGCACGCCTACTACATGGTAAGCACAAGGAACAGAGGAATGAATAAAATAAATCTGGCTCCCTCCAAATTGCTCACAGGTTAGAGAAGATGCAAATAGATCGAATTAGCAAAAGCCTGTTAACATATGGAGTATAAATTCAGTTGTCAGGATAATTTCATAAATGTTAGATAATTGTCATTCTTAATCCAGGATCTGTGATTAAAAACCAAATCTGCTTGAGAAAAACAACTGCACACCTAGGAGAAACTATTAAATGAGTTCCTGAAACTGTTATTAAGTATTATAACTAGTAACAAATATCCACACAAATGGCTTTCTGACAGAGCTAGAGCTAACAGAAGCCAGTAATGATGTGTTCACTCAAACCATTTCCTCCTTATTTCTTTTGCCAAGGCAGAGCGAGGAAAAGCTCAAAAGACAAAAATACTGGGTTGGTACTTGTATCAGAGCCTATCTTCTCTGCATATCTGTATGTACTCCACAGTTCCTGGGGGCCAGAATACCTGAACCACACAAAATCTTGTCTAGGAGGAAAACAGAATCAGCCCTGCAGAGAGGTGGGTTAAGCCCAGTGTGTTTGCAGACCAGATTGAGTGGTTCCCATGACTCCCACGCCTTGGTTTCAGGCTCCTCCTGTAGGTGCAGAGTAACCCAAGCCCATGGGTCTCTTGTTTAAAGAAGTACAGGGACAGCAAGAGACAAACACAGCTAAGTCCTATTTACACAAATCTGCCATTCCAGCACATGTCCTGCACTCAAAGGCAATCCTACCACAGTAGACTGAGGGTGGCAGCAGCAGAGGATTCCTGATCCTCACACCCTGGATGACGTTGTGGTCGGGGGAGCCCTCTAGATAAAAGAAACAAAATCGTCCACTGAAATAAAAATGGCAAAAAGGAAAGATTCTTGACCACAAGTCAAGGGCCCCAAAAGTAGGGACCTCTCTGGCCCATGGCTGCTGGGAGAGTAGCCAGAGAATAAATGCATGAGCCACTCAAGGTCTGCACTTGGACTAGGCATTTCTGCAGTCCCCAGTTAAAAAGAGGGACTCAAACCAAGACTTTCAAGAAATTCCTAGTTCCTAATGTTATTGTGACTCCTATTTCTTGATTCGGAGCTGCTCAGGCCTTGGAAAACATGTTCGTTACTTATAAATAGAATGAAACAATTTCTCCCCTTTTCTACCAGGCCTTTTACCACATTAAGCTGCACATTATTTTCCTTCCTCCATGATTTCTCTCGACTATTGCTTCCACCACCTTGGGCTTTCTGCTTTCTGTCCACAAAACCTCCAGCACAATCTATTCAGCTGTTGCTGCTCCTGCTGCAGTATCAACTAAAAGCTGTTCTTTGGTGCCCAAAGTAGATGACATTTCCTTAACCAGCCCTTTACCTGACAGAAAAGCATCTTCGTTTTTCTCCCTTGCCCTTGACTCAGCCCTGAAATCCGTTCCCTTTGAATGGTGAGAACTGATCTGAGTAGGTCGTGTGCCTTTCCAACCAATAAATACAGTTTGGTCACTGAGTGTCATCTACTTTTCTTTATTTCAGTGTGTCCCAACAGCAAACACAGTTCCTAAGGCCTTCGGTCTTCAGCCTTTAACTCTACATGCTAACTATAAGTGGGTTTCAAATGTCCACCTAAAACAAACTTCCTATACGAGAGGTGCAAATCCAGCTTCCTTACTATCCAGATCCCAGTTGCCTGCACCACACGTGTTCCTTCCTGGGTGAGAAAGTCCCAGGGGTAGAAGGAGCCACTAGGTACACAAAAACAAAATCATCGACTGGAAGAAGTGGCAAAACGGAATACATTTTTATTTTTGCTGGGATTCTTGGTTTCTCTGTCCACTTAATCCACCTTCCACACTCAGGTCCCCTTATTTACAACTCCCACGACAGCTCTCATTTTCAAAGTTTAGGAGAGAACTGCTGCTGGTCTCAGTCACCTCTTCAGTTGAGTCATGCATGTCCTTTTTTTTTTTTTAAGACACATTTACCTGAGAGAGAGAGAGAGCATGCACGCAAGAGAAGGGGAAGAGGGAGAGAAATCCTTAAGCAGACTGCCCACTGAGCATGAGATCATGACCTGTGCCGAAATCAAGAGCTAGACGCTCAACCAACTGAGCCACCCAGAAGCCCCGATCTTGATTCATATCCTGATTTCATCCACCTTTTCTAGACTAAACCCCTTTATCCATGTCTGTACTTCTCTGTATGGCTTGGGGGAGGGTAGGGAAGTATAATGAGATGGGTACTCTTACTTCTCAGCAGAGCTGAGCTCTGTAGAGCTGATCCATTTGCCATCTTCAAAGACCTGAATTCCAACCCCGAATCACAAGCACCTTGCAATATTAATCCTCATTCTGCTTTTTATGTATTTATTTATTGAGAGAGAAAGAGAAAGGGCACACAAGCAGAGGCAGAGGCAGACAAAGAAGCAGACTCTCCACTGAGCAGGGAGTCCAATGCGGGGCTCGATCCCAGGACTCTGGAATCATGACCTGAGCCGAAGGCAGACGCTTAACCGACTGAGCCACCCAGGCACCCCATCATTCTGCTTTTTATCTTCAATTTTCCATCTCCCTTGGTCCGTCATCCTTAGCATACACTCTCAAGCCTCTTTAGGTCCTTCAACAAAACTCCTCCTTCAACACTGGGGCCCCAAGATTCTGGTTCTCTCCTTCTTCCTAATACACCTTCAACTACAAGGTAAGTCTACATACAAAGTTGCCCCTTCCTCATCTTGCACTCAATCCTGAACCCATTACAATGGGATTTCTACTCTGCAACACTCCACTGATGCTGTACCTAAGATACCCAAGACCTGTCTCTGAAATGTAATGGACACTTTTTAATCCTTATATAACATGGCATCCATCTCTCTGCTGTATTTCACAGGACTGAAAAGTATCTTCTTACTGAAAATTTACTTTCTTGGCTTCTATAATAGTCCTGTAGCCTGGGAAAATTACCCATTCAACTGTGAGCTCAATATCATGAACTGTCACTATATCCCTTGTCTATACTTCTCAATTTTCAGGACAAAGACGTTAACTCTACCATGTGTTCATTTGATTTCTGAAGTATATACGAAGCTCAGGATTGACTGGCAAATGTACAGACCATCATTCCATCCCTCTCAGTACTCCAGATTTTATACATGGATCATACCAAACCATGCATGCTTGGTCCAAACAATCATGGTATCTCACATAACTCTTCTTATCAAATCATGCTTTAACATTATAGCCTTTTTATTTTTTTAAGATTTTATTTATTTATTTGCGAGAGAGAGAGCACGAGCGGGGGGGGGAAGCAGAGGGAGAGGGAGAAGCAGACTCCCTACTGAGCAGGAAGCCCGATATAGGATTCGATCCCAGAACCCTGGGATTATGACCTGAGCCGAAGGCAGACACTTAAACAAATGAGCCACCCAGGGCACCCCTATGGCCTTGAGTTTCATTGTGAGATCAAAAAGAAGTCGTCCTATTAAACCTATCACTATATATATTATAGGGAACGTTACTGAAGAAACCATTCCCAACATTTTCCAAAACGACTCTTTTTGAGGCTCCCACAGAGGGACTCTATTTGAGAATTAAGTCCTAAAAAAAGGGTTTCATGTGGTATTCTCACATACAAATTTCACTCGCCTCTACTTTTTTTCTCTTTCGCTATAGTAAATTTAAAGTCAAATTCATGATCCAGTCATAACAGCTGTGGGACCTAAAGACATGAACATCCACTGTTTTTCTTTCTAGTTTGGACATTTAATTCTGGTTTGCATTTCCCCCTACAGAGATTCGGAGCAAACGTTAGATTTCCTAGATTTGCATTCTAGCCCCATCTCCCAGAATGTTAAATTTTGGAAAGTTATTTTACTCCTCCTAAGCATCATTTTCTCAAGTGCAAACACAGATAACAGCAGTATATACATCATATGACTTGTGCTAAGAATTAGACAAGATCACGTGCCTAGCTCAGAATAAGCATGCACTTAATACTATTAGTAGTAGCAGTAGTAGTCACCATAAACCCGTAAATCCTCTGTGGAATGAGATGGAGTACAAATACATTGTAGTCTGGATCATCCAATCTAGAAACCTTAAAAACAAAACAAAATAAAACAAAAACCCAGGGAGGCTTAGGGCTATCTATTCTAAGGCACCACTAACCTGCTGCTTCACCAAAATTTTATACTAATAAAAAAGGGTTAAGAACACTATGACTTTTGTGGTGTATATATTTTTATAAAATCTTACACTGAGTCCAAGATATAAACTATCTATGAACCAAGCTCTATAATAAAAAGTCTTTTAATATGCCTTTTAAGTCTTACCAAAAATACTATAAATATCAAAATGACCGAAATGTTCTTTTAGTAAAGCAAGTATGCTCCTTGAAATTAAACAGTTATGTTCCATCTTTTTAAAAACACATATACCTCACAAATTATAGCTCTTAAATGAGAGACCCCTCCCCAACTACAGTAATAAAAAACAAAGAAAAGCATCCTCCACTATGCTGACATAATCCTATTATCTTGTTCCAAAAAGGTACTCAAGAAGCAGCTGAATCTGTTAGCTTATTACTGTCAAAACTAAATATCAATTTTGCCAAAGATGAAACCATTGCTACTAGCAGATATTCTTCACAAATTCTATTCAAAAAATTAACTCATTTAATTAGTTAAGAAGTTCAACCTAGCAGCACACAAGAACTTTATATAAATGGTTAAACATAGTATCTTTCCATATGGCTCTCACATACAGATATCAGACTTTACACCTAACACCTGACAAAAAGATATAAATAAATAAAAGAAACCCATGGTTGCTTGCTCACCTAACTCAATTAAGATGTCAAAATCTCCCAGCTGTCCCAATGTCTCAAGTAGTTTATTAAATATAGAATTAATAAACTGCTGTATCCCATGTTTTTCCTCAGCTAAGAACATACCTCCACCTACCTCTCACCTAAAGGTTAATAGTTTCTTCTCTCATCCTCATTACAGAAGGTAAAGACAGGGGTCCAAGAGGTACATACCAGTTTTGTATCACCAACGTCACACTAGCTTTTCCTCATCAGAAAGTTATTTTCCTTTGTACATTTAGAAAGCAAGCTAGCACAATTCCAAAAGAGTTTTATGCCTTCTGAAGCTAAAGACTTTTATACCAAAATTTAAGACTTAAGTAAGATTTAAACATTATGCAGTCTTGGTGGTTTGCCTTAACTTCCACACAGGTAAAAGGTTTTTCGAATATACCAAAGCATTCCAAACAGTCTTGCCTCTCTAACACAGGCTATCATACTTTAATAAGGACTTTCAAACTAATTTCTAAGGTTTTAATGAATTCTACCACACCCTTGCACTGCTTACTAAAATACCAAATACTCCACTGAATTATAGGGATTTATTACATAGGAGATTATGTTCTTACTTTTAAAAAAATGTTTTTACACATAATAGGATTAAAGAACTCTCATTTTCACATTTTAAATTTTATGTTTTCTAATTTTTTAAGTTAAAACAATCCTGAAATATTCTTGGCACTGAAAATAATTCAAGTACAATTTGATATAGGCTTATAATTTATAACTGCTCTCCATTCTAAAAAAAAAAAAAGGTATTGTAAACATATATAATAAATGGTGTTTTTAAATTGAATAATATATCCAACAAGCTTACCATATGTACAATGCCTCCAAAAAAAACCCTAATATATTAAAAATCTCCTTTGTAAGTCAGATGCTTTCAAAGACATACAGATCAGTACTATTTTTAAAGAATTATTTATTTATTTATTTGAGAGCGAGAGAGAGAGAGAGCGCATGCTCACGAATGGGAAAGGCAGAGCGAGTGGGAGAGAGAATCTCAAGCAAATTCTGCACTAAGCAAGAAGCCCAACACGGGCTCAAACCCATGAACCTGAGATCACGACCTGAGCTGAAACCAAAAGCTGGATGCCCAACTGACTCACTACTCCCCAGATCACTAATTTTTAACCCTGCAATGTTACACACATATCTAGGACAACACTGTGACAAATTAAAAAAAGGGAAATTTAACACTAAGATACGACTTTCAATGACACAAAAGAATAAAAAAAATTTTTTTTAAAGATACTTACTTTTGTGAGAAAGTAAATTGCTTTTGATAAAGACATTAAACAAAATCCCCCTTCAACCTCAGGTCCTCTTAGGTTCTGGTTCTCCCATCCTTTTCACAACTTGCTTCTATAAAGAGAAGTCTACACACAGAGTACTTCTGTACAAAAAGAGAATTCCAGGCCAACTATTATATTTAATGAATTTAAGTTAGATTTTGCAGTCCATTAATCTAATTTCATGTATTTTCTGCCCATAACTCTTAGGAAAATAAATGAATTTCTTTTGTTTCTAAAATGGGAAGGTTCTGCAGACCCCTTTCACCCTGAAATCTTCTACAGAAATCTTTCATTTAATGAAATGAAACACCATAAAGCTCTTCAAGTATGTTAAAGCATGCAAACAATTTCCACACAGTAAACACAATATAAAGCAATCTTTTTTTTTTTTTTAAGATTTTATTTATTTATTTGACAGAGGGAGACACAGCAAGAGAGGGAACACAAGCAGGGGGAGTGGGAGAGGGAGAAGCAGGCTTCCTGCTGAGCAGGGAGCCCAGTGCGGGGCTCCATCCCAGGACCCTGGGATCATGACCTGAGCTGAAGGCAGACGCTTAACCGACTGAGCCACCCAGGCACCCTTAAAGCAATCTTTCTACATGTTAACATATACACAGACGCCCCTAAAGCAATCTTTCTACATGTTAACATATACACATGCAATGTAGGCTCTGGTCACTAAATTCAACTCTTAAGAAAAACTGCTGTATTTGATTTTTTTAAATACTGTTTTTTATGAGAAGAAATAATATGGTAACAAATATGCAACATTTTCAGCAGATACTCAGATAAAAGGGAAATAACCCTAGTATCTTATGGAACTATGTCCCCCCAAATAACTTAAATATAACTTTATACACACACACACACACACACACAGACACACACACTCTCTCTCTTCCAAGGGTCACTAGGAAGGAGTGATGTAGGGGTGCCCAAGAGACATAGAGAGGCTGCCTTGCCTATTTTAGGAGAGAGGGGATGGCCCTTCTGCAGCTGTTCTGTAGTTACTCAAGAAATCCCACAGAGATACTGGTTGGTAATTTCATGTCCCTGTTGCATACATTTCCCATAACCTAAAGTCACTTTTTGTGACTTTTTTCCCACTGCAATTTAAAAACACAGATTAAAAAAAAAGATTCGAGTATCAAATCATTATGCTGTACACCTGAAACTAATATAACATTGTATGTTAATTATACCTGCAATAGAACTTAATTTATTAATTAATTTTAAAAAGGGAGGAGAGTTTTAAGTATGAGACAGGAAGGTAGCAAACTAGGGAGAAGAGGTGCCGAGGGCTTGAGCCCTGCAAGGGAGTAGAAGAGAGAAGTGCAGCCTCAGGTAATCTGTGGGGCCCAAGATACTCTGCAGAGAAAAACAGGGAGGGAGCAACACCCTCAATGGGAAGAGATGACACTGCAATGATTCATGGAGTGTGTCATGAAGGCTTTCCTCCACCTACTCTATACTGTCCTCAAAAAAAATTCACTTGTTCCCTAAAAACAAACAAAAAAACTCAACATTTCAGATGACATGAGCGTCTTCTGAAAAATCTAAAAAAATCAACAAAAACATTCCTGAAACTAATAAGCAATTATATAGCAAGGTTGTATGATACAAGGTCAATACACAAAAGTTAATTGCCTTACTATATACCAGTAATGAACAAGTGAAATTTGAAATGAAAAATACAATCCCATTTACATCAGGACCCCCCCAAAATGAAATACTTAGTTATAAAATCTAACAAAATACGTACAAGCTCTATATGAGGAAAACTGAAAAAACTCTGATGAAAGGAATCAAAGAATTAAAGACATGGAGATATATTCTATATCCATAGATAGGAAGATTCAATATTGTCAAGATGTTAGTTCTTGATTCTAAAGTTTATAAGGAGAGGGAAAAGACCCAGAAGAGCCAACACAACATTGAGGATAAGAAAAAAGTTTAAGGACTACCCAACTTGAAGACTTACTATAAAGCTACAATAATCAAGACAGTGCAATACTGGTGAGACAGACAAATCAATGGAACAGAATAGAAAGCCCAGAAATACCCCCACATAATCAACCTGATCTTTGATGAAGGAATGAAGGTAATACAATGGAACAAAGGTAGTTTTTCAACAAATGGTGCCTGAATAACTGACATCCACATGCAAAACAACTCTGATGACGAATCTAGATATAAACCTTACAACCTTTTCAAAAATCAACTGAAGATGGAACACAGATCCAAATGTAAAAATGCAAAACTACAAAACTCCTAGAAGACAACATAGGAGCACATCTAAACGACCTTGGGATTAGTGATTTTTTTTTTTAACATTTTTATTTATTTATTTGACAGAGAGAGGGAGAGAGCACAAGCAGAGGGAACAGTAGAGGGAGAAGGAGAAGCGGGCTCCCCGCCGAGGAGGAAGCCCGATGCGGGGCTCGATCCCAGAACCCTGGGATCATGACCTGAGCTGAAGGCAGACGCTCAACCATCTGAGCCACCCAGGCGCCCCTAGTGATTTTTTTAGATACGACACCAAGGTATGATCTATGAAAAGAACTGATAAGCGGGATTTCCTTAAAATTAAAACTTTCTGCTCCACAAAAGACACTGTCCAAGAATGAAAAGACAAGCCACAGACTGGGAGAAAATATTTGTAAAAGATACATGTGATAAAGGACTGCTATCTAAAATATAAAAGAATGCTTTAAACTCAACAATAAGAAAATAAACAACTGAATTAAGAAATGGGCCCACAACTCTATGGTCAACTAATCTTCAACAAAGCAGGAAACAATATCCAATGGAAAAAGACAGTCTCTTCCACAAACAGTGTTGGGAAAACTGAAAAGCAACATGCAAAAGAATGAAACTGGATCACTTTCTTACACCATACACAAAAATAAATTTAAAATGGATGAAAGACCTAAATGTCAGACAGGAAACCATCAAAATCCGGGAGGAGAACATAGACAGCAACCTCTTTGACACTGGCCATAGCAACTTCTTACTAGAAACGTCACCGGAGGCAAGGGAAACAAAAGCAAAAATGAACTATTGGGACTTCATCATTATAAAAAGCTTCTGCACAGCAAACAATCAACAAAACTAAAAGACAGCCTACTGAATGGGTGAAGATATTCACAAATGACATATCCTATAAAGAGTGAGTACCCAAAATCTATAAAGAATTTATCAAACTCAACACTCAAAAAACAATTAAGAAACGGGCAGAAGACATGAATATGAATAGACATCTTTCCAAAGACATACAGATGGCCAACAGACACATGAAAAGATGCTCAACGTCCCTCATTGCCAGGGAAATACAAATCAAAACCACAATGAAATAACACCTCACACCTGTTAGAATGGCTAAAATTAACAACACAGGAAACAACAGATGTTGGCAAGGATGTAGAGAGAGGAGAACCCTCTTACACTATTGGAGGGGATGCAAACTGATGCAGCCACTCTGGAAAACAGTATGGAGGTTCCTCAAAAAGTTAAAAACAGAGGAGTGCCTGGGTGGCTCAGTCAGTTAAGCATCTGCCTTCAGCTCAGGTCATGCTCTCAGGGTCCTGGGATGGAGCCCCATGTGAGGCTCCCTGCTCAGCAAGGAGACTCTTCTCCCTCTCCCTCTGCCATGCCCCTTGCTTGTGCATGCGTGCTCTTTCTCTCTCTCAAATAAATAAATGAATAAAATCTTAAAAAGAAAAGTTAAAAAAAGAACTACCCTATGACCCAGCAATTGTACTACTATTTACCCAAAGGATACAAAAATACTTATTTGAAGGGCCACATGCACCCCAGTGTTTACAGCAGCATTATCAACAATAGCCAAGTTATGGAAAGAGCCCAACTGTCCATCGAATGATGAAGGGATAAAGAAGATTTGGTCTATACATACAAACACACACGTGTGCGCACACATGGAATATTACAAAGCAAACAAAAAGCACAAACCTTGCCATTTGCAGCAAAATGGATGGAGCTAGAGTGTACTGTGCTAAGCAAAACAAGTCAGTGAGAAAGACAAATACCACGTGATTTCACTCATGTGTAATTTAAGAAACAAAACAGATGAACACAGGGGAAGAGGGGAAAAAAAGAGAGGGAGGCAAACCATAAGAGACTTTTTTAATAGAGATTTTATTTATTTATTTATTTATTTATTTATTTATTTATTTGAGAGAGAGAATGAGAGATAGCACGAGAGGGAAGAGGGTCAGAGGGAGAAGCAGACCCCCCCACTGAGCAGGGAGCCCGATGTTGGGACTCGATCCCGGGACTCCAGGATCATGACCTGAGCGGAAGGCAGTCGCTTAACCAACTGAGCCACCCAGGCGCCCCACCATAAGAGATTCTTAACTATAGAGAACAAACTAAGGGTTACTGGAGGGAGGTGGGTGGGGGGATAGGCTAAATGGGTGATGGGGATTAAGGAGGGCACTAGTGATGAGCACTGGGTGTTATATGTAAGTGATGAGTCACTAAATTCTACTCCTAAAACCAATATTACAGTATATGTTAACTAACTAGAATAAAAACTTGAAACAAAAAAAAAAATATATTGTTCCTGTAAAAAAAAAAAAAAGCAAAGTGAAATGCTCAGTTTTATAAACAAGAATATGCTAAATGACTACTGTGTCACTCAAAAAATACTTAGTCATTAATCAAATATTTGATAAAATATTTTATATATTTTTGCTGGTATAATAAATTAACTGTACTACGGGTATAAAAAAAAAATGGGCCAAAAGCCTTAAGAGATACCTCACTAGAAAGATACACATATGGCAAATAAGCATATGAAGAGATGCTCAGGCACCTGGGTGGCTCAGTCAGTTGAGTGTCCAACTCTTCATTTCAGCTCAGGTCGTGATCTCAGGGTTGTAGGATTGAGCCCCATGTCAGGCTCCAAGCTCTGCGTGGAGTCTGCTTAAGATTCTCTCTCCCTCTTCCTCTGCCCCCCCACCCACCGTGTGCTCTCTCTCTCTCTCTCTAATAAATAAATCTTTAAAAAAAAGTAAAGATGCTCCATATCATATGTAATCAGGGAAATGCAAATTAAAACAATGAGATACCATTACCCACCTATAAGAATAGCCAAAATCAACAAACCAAATCCCAGTGAGATGGTAGAGCAATAGGAACACTGATAGGAGTACAAAATGGTATAGCCACCCTGGAAGACGGTTTGGCGGTTTCTTGCAAATTATACTCTTACTATAGAATCCAGCAATCATACTGCTTGGCATTTAGCCAAGGGAATTGAAACCTTATGTCCACAGAAAAACCTGCACACAGATATTTACAACAGCTTTACCCCAAAACTTGGAAGTAATCAAGATATCCTTCAGTAGGTGGATGGATAAATAAATTGTAGCATACCCAGACAACGAAATATTACTCAGTGTTAGAGACAAATGAGCTATCAAACCCTGAAAAGACATGGAGGAACTTTAAGTGCATATTACCAAGTGAAAGAAGCCCATCTGAAAAGGCTACATACTGTATGATTCCAACTATATGACATTCTGGAAAAGGCAAAACTATGGAGACAGTAAAAAGATGAGGGTTTGGGGGAAGGGAGAGCTAAACAGATAGGGCACAGATGATTTTTTAGGGCAATGAAACTACTCCATATGATATAATGGTGGATACATGTCATAAATTTTCCAAACACAGAGAAGGTACACCACCAAGAGTGAACCCTGATCTAAACTATGGACTCTGAGTGATAGTGATATGTCAATATAGGTTCATCAATTGTAACAAACATAACACTCTGGTGGGGGATGTTTGATAATGGGGGAGAGTATGCCTATCTGGGAGAAGGAGTTTTATGGGAAATTCATACCTTCTGCTCAATTTTTCTGGGGACCTAAAAGTGCTCATTTTAGGTGTAGTTTTGGGTGCCTGGGTGGCTCAGTCTTTAAGCGTCTGCCTTCAACTCAGGTCATCATCTCAAGATCCTGGGATCGAGTCCCACACTGGGCTCCCTGCTCGGAGGGGAAGCCTGCTTCTCCCTCTCCCACTCCCCCTGCTTGTGTTCCCTCTCTTGCTGTGTCTCTCTCTGTCAAATAAATAAAATCTTTAAAAAAAAATTGGTGTATTTTTAAAAAAAATATTACATATACAAAAAAACTAAAAATAGATTTTACTTATATAAAAATGCAACTTAAACAACTGCCAAGGGTTTTCTGTGTTTTAGAAAAAGTATTTTATTTCATACAAGTCAAAACATTATGACAAATACTTTTTCCTTCGTTTTTTTAGAGGGCAGGATGGTGAGGGGGAGAGGGAGAGAATCTTAAGCAGCCTCCACACCCAACACAGAGCTCAAAGTGGGGCTCAGTCTCACAACCCTGAGATCATGGCCTGAGCCAAAATCAAGAGTCAGAAGCTTAACTGACTGAGCCACCTAGGTGCCCCTACCTTTTCCTTTCTTGAGGTTAGACTCATTCTTAGAAGATCACTACCAAAAGAAACAAGTTTATTATAATCAACGTAATGATCTGATTTTTGGTAGCTCATCTTTTTTTTTTTTTAAGATTTTATTTATTTATTTGACAGAGAGAGACACAGCAAGAGAGGGAACACAGCAGGAGGAGTGGTAGAGGGAGAAGCAGGCTTCCCGCCGAGCAAGGAGCCCGATGCGGGGCTCGAACCCAGGACCCTGGGATCATGACCTGAGTGGAAGGCAGACGTTTAACCAACTGAGCCACCCAGGCGCCCCTTGGTAGCTCATCTTACTGTTGTTATTAATAAAACTAATATAGAAAGGCAAACTACTTAAAAGCAGCCCATTCAAAAGCAGTACCTTAAGGTGACTTTTCAGTATGCCATTAGTCAACTGCTAGAAACAGGTTTAAGTTGTTTTTCTACTTTTACTATCACTACCAACCTACTTATATCAAAATCATTTCCAATGCTATGACTCACCCTCTCATATTCTAAACTGCTGGTGACATCTCTTCCTTTGTGTCATACCAAAAACATGTACTAGTCACCATCTTTACTCCCCTTGTGAAGCATCTACCATTTTGCCTCTTAACTTTCTAATAAAATGTAAGCTCTTAGTCTTATCTTCAGTATGTTCAATTACATGCTCTAACCGTGCACATGCAGTTGCCACTCCATGCTGCTAGCATTCCAATCCCATTGCTGTGCTAGGCTTAGCTTCCATTATCAATATAATTAATTCACACTTTACAGAGCAATCACATGGTTATATATGTACTGTCATCTCTTCTCATTAGCCTTTTCTTTTTAAATCCATTTCTAATACTCATTTCTCCCAGGAAGAGAATTCTTTTTAATGGCAGTGGCTGAACAGATGAAAGCAGCAGAACTAAATAAAGAAAAGCTAAACTATGCAACATAAGGAATTATACCAAGTATAGGAGATACCTTTCTAATTATTAATTTTATAATCCTGGAAGATACAGAAAGATAAAGCAAATGTCAGTCTGTATACTATAAATTTTTCCACAAAACACTTCTGTATTTGTTCAAATTAAAAAAGAGATGAAAGTGATGCTGACATGTCTAAGACTAGATATTGGATATTTTTTGGCTTCAAATGTACCATGAATAAAAAAAAAAAAAAAAGACCAGAAGAAAGTCCTAATATATTAAACTTTTCTTCCCTTAAGCAAGATAAAGCAGTGAAGCAAATACAGGAGAGTTATTCTGTTGCAGATCTTCACTCATGAGACTGGCCCTTAGACAGAAATGTAAAAATAAAAGCTCCGCTGATGGTCTCATTTGGAGACATGGGACAAGTAAAGCGCTAGTCCAGCTCTGATGGAGAAGTGCTGGGTAGGAGAAGATCACCAAGAAAGATCTTAGCCTGAGCCATGTGCTGTCATTGTCATTACATCTATCCCATTTAGATGACAACCTGAGACCATTACAGCTCTGGCTTGGCCTTTCCTGAAAGATGGAGACCCACACAGAGGAGCCATGGTTCAGGAGTTATGAAAAGAGTTACTCCCATAAGCCACATCCATCTAGAGGAAAGGATTACGTGTTCCATAAATGCTCCCTATCCCAAGACCTGACATGGGAAAATAGGGAAATGACTAAGTTGGTGCCACTTCCTTCTTGACTCGCAACACCCAAATAAATAGATTTCTATTCTTTTTTAAATACCTGATGTTCTATCAAACAATACAGATGAGTAGGAGGAACTAAAATAGCCTGCATATTACTCAAGCTAGACCAGATGCCACTCTAGCAACCTCTGGGAAAACAACAGAAATGGACAGTAATAAGAAGAAAGTGATTTTCTGTGTGGGTGAGAGCGTATGTGTGCCTTAGAACATAGATAAAGCTCCTAGGGAAACAACTAAATATCAAAGCAATATCTAATGCACTGCATTAAAATACAGGAAAAACTCAGACAAAAAATGCAGCAATGCTACTGACCTAATTCAGTATTATAAAGAAGAATTTATATAACCTAATAATTTCAAAGGGACTTTATTAATTGCTTTCAAAGAAACTAACATAACCTCAACAAATCACACTTTTCTCCCTTTTTATAATTTAGAACTAAGAATTAAAATGCTCTTGATAAAGTAACACACCCTCAGGAATACAGTTTGAGATTAAAACACAGAAATGTATTTAGTTTACATTACTAATAAACATGCACATGCATGTGCACACACACACAGCTTGTTATGGAATATCCTTTAAGATAAAATAAAAACAGGAAGCAGGGGGGGTGCCTGGGTGGCTCAGTCTGCCTTTGGCTCAGGTCATGATCCCGGGGTCCTGGGATAGAGCCCCGCATTGGGCTCCCAGCTCAGCCAGGAGTCTACTTCTTCCTCTCCCTCTGCCTTCCCCCAACCCCACTCATGTGCGCTCTCTCGCTCTCTCCCAAATAAATACAATATTTTACAAAAATAGTAATAAAAAAACAGTAATCTAAATCCCCATTCAATATGACACAGCAGTATCAATATCTTACCTAGATGTACAAATAGCTAAAAAATTATTTTCATCAGAAATATGACTGTATAAATACAAAACTAACTTCAGTAAAGATTTTCCCATATACATAAAAGCAGGTGTATACTAAAAAGAACTTTGTAATGAGAACTTTATAAGAACAAAAGAAAAATTATGGAGCCCGGACTCATGTGCCAACTTTATTTCTAAAGAGCAGGCAAACAGTATGATCCCCACAGCTGCCACAGAGGCTTATGAAGGGCAGCATCGTTGGCTTTTCTAACAGTACTGTTTCCTGAATTAACTTCAAAGGCTTGTGTGGGGAAGCAAGTTTACTAATAAATTCTCTCTCAGAAGCTGAGTGCTATATTTCATTTCCAGCTACTGGGAAATTTATCCAACAATAAAATAGTTTAAATTAAGCTAAGTCTGCTAAAACTCAAGATGAAGACACTAAATGTGATCAAAAGTAACATGTTCAGAAGCTCATACTTTTGTAAAACAGAAAAAAGGAAAGTACTTAA
Source organism: Callorhinus ursinus (assembly GCF_003265705.2). NCBI lineage: Eukaryota > Metazoa > Chordata > Mammalia > Carnivora > Otariidae > Callorhinus > Callorhinus ursinus. Next base: position 128,597,863 of record NW_027397063.1, on the reverse strand, counting down.
ACCTATAACCACTTCCCACCAGACCAGTGTCAGTTATCTGGAAATGCCATTTCTCCCTATTTTAACTCTTTCTGTACCTGTCTTTCTCAATTCCCTTTAGCTGTCTCACTAAATCCCTGAATTTTTGCTTTCTGTTCATATGGTGTATCCTTAATAAATAGTAAACCTCTACATTTCACCTCTTTTAAATTGCACTATTTTGAAGTTAAATAAAACCTACCCCTTAAATTGTCCCTCACTATCTCACAACAAATTGTTTTTAAATAAGATGTGTTGACGGTGGCCAAGTTAAATGAAATCATAAACCACTTAGGCAGTGCTGGCTTATCCTTTTCATTAACAAATTTCTTTTAAACATGGCCATTTAGGGGCACCTGGGTGGCTCGGTTGGTTGGGCAACTGACTCTTGATTTTGGCTCAGGTCATGATCTTGGGGTCCTGGGATCAGGCCCCATGTCTGGCTCCACACTCAGCAGGGAGTCTGCTTGAGGTTTCTCTCTCTTCCTCCCCCTCTGCCGCTCCACCCACTTGTGTTCTCTCTCTAAAATAAATACATAAATCTTGAAGAAAAAAAACATTGTCATTTATTTACTGACACATCATGAGGCCTAAGAAAAAATGTCTGAGAGAAACTAACAGAGTCACTAACTCCCTTTAAGACTTTATAAAACTACTTAAAGAATAATCTGGCTATACCTTGCCTTTTCAAACTGCTCTTTTTCTTACCCCCATTCTCTCCTCTAATTTCCACTTACCCTTCAAAATCCAGGTCACATATGGCCTCCTACAACAAATTCTCCCTGGTCATTCCTTTCCAGCCAGGATCGAACACTCCCCTTCAATCCTATATAATCTTGTAACAGCCTATGATTTCCTTTAGAACAACATAGTGTCTTGAATGAGAGGAAGGGGAGAAGAATCCCAAGCAGTCAAGCAAGGCCCAGTGCAGGGGCTGGATCTCACGACCCTAGGATCACAACCTGAGCCGAAATCAAGAGTCGGTTGTTTAACCAACTAAGCCACCCAGGTGCCCTGTCCTGTGAACAGGAATTTTAAATGAGGTCAAATAAAACTTAACATATAAATTTAAGCCAATATACTAGATTTTAATCATTACTCCCCACACTGGACCACATGTTTCTTTTCTTTTCTTTAAGATTTTATTTATTTGAGAGAAAGTGAGAGAGCACAAGAGGAGGGAGGGTCAGAGGGAGAAGCAGACTCCCTGCTGAGCAGGGAACCCAATGGGGGACTCGATCCTGGGACTCCGGGATCATGACCTGAGCCAAAGGCAGTCGTTTAACCGACTGAGCCACCCAGGTGTCCCTGGACCACATGTTTCTTGACAATAGAGGCTCTCTGATTTATGGATCCCTAGTCACTTGCATTAACCAGCACAGACTAGCATCTCAAACACTGGCTACTGGGACTCCTGTATCAGTACCCCCACAAACATGTACTTACTTATACCTCTAGAAACACAGGGCAACCAGATAGTCCCTAAATCCAGGATTAATATCTCTCTGACTCTGCTCATGCTATTCCCTATTATACAGAACCTTGTTTCATCTTCCTATTATTTACTTCATAGATCCTCTATTGCCTTAAAAGCCCCCCACCTGAAAAAACACTGCTTATTTCATGACCTTTTATCATCCTTCAAGACTCAGCAACCTGTCACAACTTCTGTAATGTCTGCCCAGCTTGCTTCCATCAAAATCACCTCTCTTCCCCACAATTTCAAGTCATTCTTGATGTAAACATCAGTTGGAAGTGTTTAATAAAATGCAACTCATGTCAGGATCTAATCACAGGCAAAGATGAGTCTCCTCAACTAAAGCAAAGGTCCCTTGGACCAATTATTCATCTTCATTCATTACCTGTCTCCCCTCCCCGATCCAGAAAATTTTATAAGCACTCCATAAATGTATTTAAAATAAATGCTTAGCTAACCATTCCATAGCATAATAGTATAAAATGTAAAGTAATGGTTCTACAATCAAAATGTGAATAAACGGAACAGCATCTTGACAGTTTTAAATTCATAAATACTTTTCAGTGTCTTTAAAAATCAGCTTATTTCATTAAGAAACAATAACTTAAAAAAAAAAACAGTAACTTTTAAGGTTCACCTGACTTTATAAAAACATACCATGTAGTAAACTGAACTTCAAGAGTCCTTCCAAAGCATTTGTTTATGTCTCTCTTCTCATGACAATTAAATATTACTTTTTATTTAGTTCTATCCCACCAGACTGGCACTTTCTTGAAAACAAGATCTTCTTAAAAACATACATTCTAGGGGCGCCTGGGTGGCTCAGTCATTAAGTGTCTGCCTTCGGCTCAGGTCATGGTCCCAGGGTCCTGGGATGGAGCCCTGCTTCGGGCTCCCTGCTCCACGGGAAGCCTGCTTCTCCCTCTCCTACTCCCCCTGCGTGTTTCCTCTCTCACTGTGTCTCTCTCTGTCAAATAAATAAATAAAATCTTTAAAAAAAAAATACATTCTACATTTAAATTTTAAAATTAGTACAACACTATTTCAAAGAGACCAGAAAAGAGGAAAGGAAGCTATCTATAACCTCATTACTCTAATGCAAGGATTATAATTTTTTTTCTTTTCACATTTTTTTAAAGATTTTATTTATTTGAGAGAGAGAAAGAGAAGGCGCACATTGGGGTTGGGGAGGGAAGAGGAAGAGGGAAAAGCAGATTCCCCGCTGAGCACAGAGCCCAATGCGGGGCTGGATCCCAGGACCCTGAGAACATGACTGGAGCTGAAGTCAGGCACTTTATCGACTGAGCCACCCAGGTGCCCCTCAAATTTTTAATATTTGTATTTTATAAACTTATAACCATATATTACATATAATATAGCTTACTCTTTTTATATACATCTCTTCATATTTCTATATACTTTGTCCACTTATTTTTATAGGATAATCATCCAATGAAAGGATTAACCATAATTCAACTATTTCTCTTCATATAATATTGTCTACATTCACATTTTCACTGTTACATGTATTACTCTTTACTTTTAATTATTTTCCATTAGCTAGAGCCACTTGTGTTAAATTACTGAATTGAAGGTTATGGCCAACACTTCTATTGCTACTGAAGCACAGTGCCGACAAGATGCTTCAATGGGAGCTGTATCTTTCGTCCTCCTGCAACATCGTTTGTCAGCACTGTGTATGATTCCTTCTTGTTTAAAATCACCTTTTCTAGATTCCTAGCAAGTTTAAACATTTTCCATATGCCTAGTTACTAAACCTATTTCCTTCATGAACCCTGTTTTTGTGCTATGTATGCCAATTACCTAACAGAGTCATCATGGTTTTCTTACTGGTTTGTCATCCTCTGCCTGTTTCATTTACTGTGAATACATTTTCAAGTTGTTGTTTGCCCCCTTGGGAGTATTTTTTCCCCCTCTCCACCAATACACACTTTTTTAAGCACTGTAGTTTGCAATTTTATCTAGTCAAATTACTTGTTTTTTCTTTGCAATTTCCTCTATCACTTCTATAAGGCATCCTCAAAATCTTTTTACTCCTAGTTTTTTCTTTTATATTTAACCCTCTAACTCATGGGTAAGGAATATGTCATCCCTGCAAGCCTCCACAGAACCTTTCTCTTTAAGCATTCAATAAATGTTTCTTAAATATTCCTTATTGAGAGATAAATTGTAAAAACTACTATCCATTACTGTAATTTTACTAGTCTCTTTATAGGCTATTCAGCCAATCAATATAGATACAATAGTGAAATAATACTCTATAATGAAGGAGAAGACAATGGTGCAGAATTGGTCTGTTTCTTTCTATTATGAGAATATAAATCATAATGTTTAAGAAAATCTGGTTTTGTTGGTAAACCCAATTTTAATGTCCATGGCTAAGTCATAAAATTCTTTTTTTGCATACATAACCTGCAGAGTAGCAAGCTGGATATTCTGTGTTATTCATTTTCCTAAGTCATAGTCCTCAGATCTGTTACAGAGTTCTATACTGTGGGAAGAAGCATTACTGAATAATTTATTACAATTCACACCATAATATTGCTATATAATAATTCACAGGCACAACACAACCACTTTTATTATAATGATACCTTGGTAGTTTCGGGTTTTTTGTCAGTCATCAACTCTTCAACAGAAAAATATATTATGTCTATACAATTTATAGATTTAACAACCAAAATATTGCGTAGTGAAAAGCAAACAAGCTTTATTCCTCTTTTCCAGCTTGAGTAATTATACTTTTATTTTGATGCAGAGAAACAGTCAATCAGGCCAAAAGGCCTACTACAATCAAAAACATAATACATGTGCCCCCTTGGATTACAGCACATTTATGCAGAGTACCTGTCAATATAATTTGCATTTGAAAACCTACAAAAACATTGTTAAAATGACAGCTGTGGAAAATAATCTGAGTAGTGAGGTTGGCAGCACAGGCTTTATTTCACTCTAATGGTTACAGCTTTTACCTATAAATGTATGGGTATGGCAAATAATTACTGGTAACCCTATCCTATGTATTCTGGGAAAGCTGTACCTTCTAATATATAAATAGTCCAGAGAGATAATGGAAAACGTGTAGGAATACTGTTTTCATATACTGACCCTTAGATGACACAGATTTGAACTGTGCAGGTCCACTTATAACATGGATTTTTTTTTTCAGTAAATACAGTGCAGTACTGTAAATGTATTTTCTCTTCCTTATGATTTACTTAATAACATTTTTCTCTAGCTTCCTTTATTGCAAGAATACAGCATAGAATACACATAACAAACAAAACATGTACTACTTGACTATGTTATTGGTAAGGCTTCCAGGCAACAGCAGGATATCAGTTTTCGGAGAGTCAAAAATTACATAGATTTTTCAACTGCATGAGGGGTTGGTGTGTTGTTCAATTTTCCACTATGTGGATTTTACGGTTTATCTATGTTAATGCTAAATTAAGTTAATAATCACTTCACAAATAATTTACTATTACCTATTTAAGAAAATAAATTTAAGAGGGACGCCTGGATGGCTTAGTTGGTTGAGCTCCAGACTCCTGGTTTCAGCTCATGTCTTGATCTTGGGGTCTTGGGATCAAGCCACATGTCAGGCTCCCTGATCAGCAGAGTCTGCTGGAGATTCTCTCCCTCTCCCTCTGCACCCCATCACTCCCCCATCCCCTGCTCACACACACTCACGCACTCAAATAAATAAAATCTTTAAACAAAAAAAATTTAAGAGCGATAAGTTCCTTTAACAAAAAGTAAATGTAGTAGGTACGTGATTTGCATGAAGTCATCAACTTTTTTTTTTTTTTAAAGATTTTATTTATTTACTTGACAGAAAGAGACACAGCACAAGCAGGGGCAGTGGGAGAGAGAGAAGCAGGCTTCCCACCAAGCAGGTAGCCCGATGCAGGGCTCAATCCATGACCTGAGCCTAAGGCAGACGTTTAACCACTGAGTCACTCAGGTGCCCCCAACTTTTTCTTTTAATGAAATATAGTTAACATACATTATTGTATTAGTTTCAGGCTACAACAGTGATTCGACTCCTATATACATTACAAAATGCACAATAAGTATAGTTACCATCTGTCACCATACAAAATTATTACATTATTGACTTTATTCTCTATGCTGTACTTTTCAAACCAGGGACTTGAGTATACAACCGCAAGTTTGTATCTCTTAATCCCTTTACCTATTTCAGGGATCCCCCCCCCCCACAGCTCTCCCCTCTGGCAACCACCAATATGTTTTGTTTTTATGAGTGTTTCTTTTTGTTAATTTGTTTTTTAAATTTCACACATAAATGTGAAATCATACAGTATTTTTCTCTGACACACTTCACAGCATAATACACCCGAGGTCCATCCATGTTGTCAGAAAAGGCAAGATTTCCTCTTTTTTTAAGGCTGAGTAATATTCTATTGTATATATACCACTTTTTCATTATCTATTCATCTATCGATAAACACTTAGGTTGTTCCCACATCTTGGTTATTGAAATAATGCTGCAATAAACATAGGGGTTCATATATCTTGAGGCCTATATCACTATAAACTTATAACAGTTTTTGCTGCATCCCAAAGGTTTTTTGAACTGCTGTGTTTCCATCTTCATTGGCCTCCAGGTATTTTTTTATTTCCTCTTTGATTTCTTTGTTGGCCTACTGGCTCTTTAGTAGCATGTTGTCTCATCTCCATGTGTTTGTATTTTTTCATTTTTTTTCTTGCAACTGATTTTTTTTTCATATCGTTGCCATTAGAAAACATGCTTGATAGGATTTCAATCTTCTTAAATTTATCAATACCTGTTTTGTGGCCTAACATCTGATCTATCCTAGAGAATGTTCCCTGTGCACTTGAAAAGAATGTGTATTCTGCTGTATTTGGGTGGAATGTTCTGTACATATCTATTAAATCCACCTGGTCAAATGTGTCATCCAAAGCCATTGTTTCCGTATTGATTTTCTGTCTGGATTATCTATTCATTCATGTAAGTTGGGTGTTAACGTCACCTACTGTTACTGTTTTACTGCCAATTTCTCCTTTTATGTCTGTTAATAATTTCTTCTATATATTTAAGGTGCTCCTAAGTTGGGTGCATATTTACATTATATGTTCTTATTGGATTGATCCCTTTATCATTATGTAATACCCTTGTCTCTTTATACAGTATTTGTTTTAAAGGTTTTCTTGCCTTATACAAGTTTCTCTACCCTTTTTTTTCACTTTCTTTTACATGAAATATCTTTTCCCACCTCTTCAATTTGTCTGTCTCTAGATCTGAAGTGAGTCTCCTGCAGACTGCGTACAGACCAAGTTTTTTTTTAATCCATTCAGTCACCCTATGTCTTTTGAATAAAGCACTTACTCCATTTACATTTAAAGTAAATATTGATAGGGAGGTCTTTATTGCCCTTATGTTAATTATTTTATGGTTGTTTGCATAAGATCTTCTCTGTTCCTTTCTTCTTCTCTTGCTCTCTTTCCTTGTGATTTGATGAGTTTTCTTAATGTTATGCTTGGATTCCTTTCTCTTTATTTTTTGTTATCTATTATAGGATTTTGGTTACCAGGAGGTTCATATATAACATCCCATGTATATAGCAGTCTATATTAAGTTGGTGGCTGCTTAAGTTCAAACACATTCTAAAAGCACTAGATTTTTACTACCCCCTCCACATCTTTTGTGTATATTGTCATATTTTACATCTTTTATTTTGTGTATCCCTTAAATTTTTGTTGATTTTACTATTTTTGTCCTTTAACCTTCATACTAGCTTTATAAGTGATCGTAAAAAGTGATTCTTTTACTATATGTTTACTATAATTACCAGTGAAATTTATCCTTTCATAATTTCCTTACTTCTAGTTATGGCCTTTTCTTTTCTGCTTAAAGAAGTCCCTTATGTATTTCTTGTAAGTTTAGGTTATGTTGTTGTTGTAGTTTAATTTTAGTGGTGATGAACTCCTTTAATTTTTGCCTGGAAACTCTCTCTTTCCTTCAATTCTGAATGATAGCCTTTCTGGGTAGAGTATTCCTGGTTGGAGATTTTTTTCCTTTCACTTTAGAATATATCATGTCACTCCATTCGGGCCTGCAAACTTTTAAGATTCTCTCATTACCTTTAATTTTTGATGTTTTAGTTTTCACATGTCTTGGTGTAGGTCTTCTTGGGTTCATCTTATTTAGAGCTCTCTGTGCCTTCTGGACCTGCATGCCTGCTTCCCTCTCCAGGTTAGCTAAGTTTTCAGCTATTATTTCTTCAAATAAGCTTTCTACCTCTTTCTCTGTCTTTTCTCCCTCTGAGGCCCCTATAATGTAAATGTTAGTATGCTGATGTTGTCCCAGAAGCCCCTTAACCTATCCTCAAAATTTTCATTATTTCTTCTTTTTTGCTGTTCAGCTTGGGTGCTTCCCACTACCCTGTCTTCCAGATTGCTGATCTGTTCATTTTTAATTTTTTTTAAAGATTTTTTTTTATTTGACAGAGAGAGACACAGCGAGAGAGGGAACACAAGCAGGGGGAGTGGGAGAGGGAGAAGCAGGTTTCCCACTGAGCAGGGAGCCTGATGCGGGGCTCAATCCCAGGACCCTGGAATCATGATCTGAGTCAAAGGCAGACACTTAACGACTGAGCCACTCAGGCGCCCCTGCTGATCTGTTTTTCTGCATGCTCTAATCTGTTGTTGATTCCCTCTAGTGTATTTTTCATTTTAGTTACTGTATTCTTCAGCTTTGATTTTTTTGTTTTAATATATATATTTTCTCCCTGAGTTCATCTACTCTTCTCTCAAGTCTGGTAAGCATCTTTATGACCATTACTTTGAACTCTTTTTCAGGTAGATTGCTTTCCTCTCTTTCACTTTTGTACTTTTTTCATTTGGAACATATTCCTCTGTCTCACTTTGTCTTACTCTCTGTTTCTATGTATTAGGTAGGTCAGCTACATCTCCTGATCTTAAAAGTAAGGTGTTATATGCAAACAATGAATCATGGAACACTACATCAAAAAAAAAAAATTAATTAAAAAAAAAAAGTAGTGGCTCTGTGTAGAAGGTGTCCTGTGGTGCTCACGAGCACAATCTCCCCCTTGTCACCAGAACCAGGGACTCCAGGGTATCCCCTGTGTGGTCTGCATCACACCCTCCTGTTCTGATTGTGCTGTGACTCCCATGGGCACTTGGTGGGGTGGGTTGGCCCTCAGCCTGGCTGTCTGCAATGACCAGCCAAAACTGTTATGGGTGCCTTGGTGAGCAGGCACAGCTGGCTGAGAGGCCCAGCTATAGCTGCTGCACACATGATGGCCTGTAGGGCCAGCCTCCAGTGCAAGAGCTGAGGCATGTTGGAGAGTGGTGCTGGCTCCCCCACCACCCTAGGCAGGAGTTGGTTTGGAGGGGTGCCAGTCCTAACTGGGACCACCCACCAGGTATGGCAGGGTAGTATTTGTTTTGAGGGGATATCAATCCCCATGAAGGCCACCTGCCAGCTGAGCTGCTTTGGTGGGGTCTCTGCTGTGACAGAAGGGTTGGGTGGGACACGTCTGCAGGGGAACACCAGGGTGGGGCGAGCAGTGCCAGCAAGATAGATGGAGATTGTTAGAACTAACCCCACCAGCGTCCAGCCAGCTAGGATGAAGGAAGGCAAGAAAAATAGCACCTGCCAGCACTTCTGTTCCTAGGGAAAGCTCCTACAGATCCTTGTATCTCTAGCAAACACACAAAAATTAGTCAGTAAATCTCCTTCACATATAACTCAGGCACTTTTCAAACTACTATTTCTGAGCTGGGTCTCCACTAAGGGATATAGGGCACCGGCCCTTTAAGTCTTGGTTTCCTACAGCCCTCCAGCTATCCTGGGGTTAAGTCACTGAATTTTAAAGCCAGACATTATGGGGGCTCATCTTGCCAATGCAGATCCCTAGGGCCAGGGGTGCCTGATGTGGGGCTTGATCCCTGACCACCTCAGGAAGGACCTCCAAGAGTCCCTGTGATATACCTCCCACTTGTGGGTCACCACAGTGGGGGTCTGGTCCCCAAACACATCTCTGCTTCTTCTACTGTTCTCAATGTGGCTTCCACTTTATGTCTTTAGCTATGGAAGATCTGTTCTGCTGATCTTCAGGTCTTCTGCAGAACGAGCTGCATTACATATAACTGTTGCTTCTGGTGTGTCTGCGGGAGGACGTGATCCTCCTACTCTGCCATTGCCCTGCTCTCTGATATCAACTCTTCTTTAAGTTGCCAAGTCTGAGTGCTTTTAAAATTACAGAGGGGATGCTTTTTAACTTTCTGACAAATTTAAGAAATAGGATAATTATTTAAATGTAAAGGTATGATTTATTGCCCAACTACTGCCAAAAAGGGTATCAGCGGCTTATAAGAGACCTTACACAATTAGACCATTAAAATATAAAAATGAACAGTAAACCCAGAGAACAAAGGTTCTTTATCTTAGGGGCAAAGGGTGGAGGTCATTAAAAATTTGATAAAAGCCAAAGATCCTTCCCCAGATTGCCACGTGCACATAAACCATTTTACCTGTCATTTCAGAGGGTGAAGCTGATACACTGAGAATGGATTAAAAATTCCTGCCCCAGAGAACTAGAAAAGAAATTATCCATTCAAAAGCCGAGGCTAATAAAGTTACTACAATTAAAATGAAATATAACTCCAAACTTCCTTGCAAACAAAGCAAATAAAAAGCACAATGGGCTAAATAACTCTCAATGGCTAATAGAAGGAAGTGTGCCAGACCATAAGGAAACTTTTGTCTGAAACTAAATCCTTAAAGAACTTGTCATATGAAGTCTTATAAAGGGAATACTGAACATTATATAAGACAACGTATTTAAAAATATTATAGATGAAGAAATATTTTTCATATAACTGCATCTTATAAAGACTGATAAAACATGAGGGAATGATATAGGTTTCCCCCATTATCCAAAAGTAGAGCATTCCTATGAAAACTTTTGCAAGCTGAAATGGTGTAAAGAGCAATTACCATTAATTTATATAGAAAAATTGTTGAGTGTTCCTAGACCCCCCCAAAAAAACCTCTTCTAGGCTTTTCTGATACCTTATGACATATCTTGCTAACAGATGCACAAAATAAACTGAAATAAAACACAGATACTCACAGACACAGTTGGAAGCTATGGCAACTTGATCTGAGTATAGTTCCCCGGGAAGGCGTTTGGTGGTACATCTATCACTGCTTGGGGTACATGCTGCCTCTATTAGGGCTCCATGCAAAATAAACACTGAAGGTCATTTTTGCTTTTCACCTTTTTTCATAACAAAAATCCTCTTCAGATTTCTGTTAGTGAAAACAGGTACTTACGTAGGTCTTTCATAAAAGTGAAGCGTCATAATGCAAACTTTCAAACGGTGGGGAGGATACCCGTACTAAAATATAGGACTAACTAGTTCTCTGATGATCTAATCTGATATAAGGTTAGAAATGAGGTTATGCCCATTCTCCAATTTCGTGCTTATAACAACCTCTGGTAAAAATGAGAAAATTTTTGCTGACCTAGTCTCAGAATCCTCAAAGCAGCAACTTTCCATAAACTGAAGTGGGCATGTGAAACCTTTATATGTGACACAAGAATTTAAGAGAGAATCAAGAATCAGAATTGCAGCAGGTTATGAGTATAGGAAATGGAGCCAGTCTGAATTTGAATCCTGACTCATCTACTTTAATAGCTGTGTGCCTTTTTAATTGTGACTATAATGCAGGTTCTCAACTGCAAGGTTGTCATAACAACAGTCCTTACTCTCAAAAGAGCTGTTAAGAATCAAGTGAGTTTATATAAAGCACCTAGAACAGTGTTTATTGACCCACCTACAATTGTGAAGATTAAATAGCATTAAACAGGGTCTGACATGTAATTTATTAGCTACTAGACAATCCCTCAAGAATGTATATTTTTAAAACTTTAGGTTAATATTAAAGCCTTTTTAACTATCAGATTTAATTAAAATGACCAGCTTTTTACTTAGTAGATACTTGTTATCAAGATCACTAGAATCCCTCATCTTGGCTAATTTACCTACAACTATTCTGAATCAATTCCTTGCCTCACACTTGTTCTCTGTGGCCAAAATTTTAAGAAGCTGGAAAATACATTATGCAGCTTTTATAGAAAATTGGTTGATTAAAGAATTATTTCTCTATACCTATCTTACTGAATGTTCAGTATTTTTTTTTTTTTTTTTAGATTTGAGAGAGAGCAGGGAGAGGAGCAAAGGGAAAGGGAGAGAGAAACTCAAGCTGACTCCACACAGAGCACAGAGCCCAACATGGAGCTTGATCCCACAACCCTGAGATGCTTAACCAACAGCTCCATCCAGGCATCCCTGAATGTTCAGTATTTTCCAAAGCCATTTGTTCTCAAATGTTTCCATTTGCTTCAGCTCTGTTGATCTAGTTAATCTTTAATTCATGTGAAAGTAAAGCAATGTCACATCTTACTCCATAATTAGGTTCTAAAGTCATTATAAAAGGCAAAAATTGCACAAAGTTAAAATTACCTCCGAATACCTCTCAAGTCAGCCTATAAAAGCATTATTGTTCAGTAAGGCCAAAACAGCCAGTTTTCCTCTAGCACTGTTCAGATACCTATCCATTCAGCTGAATACTAGATGAAGTAGCTGATCCATGCAAGAAAGACCAGACACAATCAAGAACTGAAAGAACAATTTCCAGCTCTCACTGAGAAACACACATTCATGATCAGAAAGACAGGAATGGCTGAATGACTCCCCTACACTCTTTAAACTTTATTTCTCCGGCATGTTCCCTTCCTTCTGTAAGGGACATTAAGTATACATAGTTGAATTACAGAAGTTAAGACAAGCAATGCATGTGAGATAATGTTTGCACTAAAAATTCTAAAAGTGGGCGCCTGGGTGGCTCAGTTGGTTAAGCGACTGCCTTCGGCTCAGGTCATGATCCTGGAGTCCTGGGATCGAGTCCCGTATCGGGCTCCCTGCTCGGCGGGGAGTCTGTTTCTCCCTCTGATCCTCCCCCCTCTCATGTGCTCTCTCTCTCTCTCTCTCATTCTGTCTCAAATAAATAAATAAAATCTTTAAAAATAAATAAATAAATAAAATTCTAAAAGTGGTTCTGATGCCATGCAACTTCAATGTTTATGTCTTACATATTAACTGTATAATGTGGCACAATCTTTTGAGGTTTCCATATGTAAGGTGATCAGAAGATGCTTTTGTGCTGAATGCTCTAAATTTTTAATATTCCATTTAGCTGGCAGAACTCATATTCTGTGGAATGATTTGAAAGTTCACCTGTCCGCCTTAATTCCTTCTATCAGGGATTATACTGGGGAATTAAGTTGTAGTCTTAGAGAAATTCCTTTCCCATCTATAAAATAAAGAGGAACACCAGTGAGGATATGGGGTAATATGAGTATTCCCATATTCAAAGAGATTCAGATGTCTGTCATTAAGGCAATCAGCTGATGGAAGCATCTACAGAAATGTGTGAAGCTGGGGTGCATCAGGCCAATCAATAATTACTTTTTTGATAAAAAAAAAAGTGTTCAACTACAAAAAAAAATGGCAACACGGTCTATACTTCTGCAATAGAGAAAAATGAGGATAAGAAGTACTAGAACTGGGAACTGGAGGCAAAAATATACTTGCTTGGCATTTGCAATGGATTCTACTAAAGCTTTATGTTAATCAAAATTTTTACATGGCAATACTATTCTTTTAAAATACAACACTAAGATTTTTACAACTTAGAGCTGCTATTTGGTAAAAGACAAAAAACCAAAATGAACTTACAAGTGACTTTTGACAAGTTATTGTTTCTCTTTAGTAAAAGGGGGAGGGAAGGAAGGAGTAAATGTCAGAATTATTTTATAAATTAATTTCTGGGGGAGAGGTGCAGTAAGAAGAGCCTTTGCAAATAAGCTTCTAAATTCAGCCCACCTTTGGGCGCCTGGGTGGCTCAGTTGGTTAAGCCACAGTCTTCGGCTCAGGTCATGATCCTGGAGTCCAGGGATCGAGTCCCACATCGGGCTCCCTGCTGAGCGGGGAGTCTGCTTCTCCCTCTGACCCTCTTCCCTCTCATTCTCTCTCTCTCAAATAAATAAATAAAATCTTAAAATAAATAAATAAATAAATAAATTCAGCCCACCTTCAACAAAATCCCTTTTCAATACTCTGTGAAAGAATTCTTCTTTAGGCCCAAATATCTCTGTTTAAAAAATTATATATTAATTGATATAAGTAATATGTAACCAAATTATATTCTGATTTAAGTATCAGATAATAAAGAACTAGATATTACAGTAACAGAACAATACAAAGCCAGTCAAGTTTCATAATATTTCAGCAAATAAATTATTTTACTTTTTATATTCTTTGGGAACTGGCTTTTTGAAAAAAGGAAGAAAGAATAAAGAGTCTAGAAGGTCTCCTCTGTGGTTATTTTTCACTTAGTAAGTAGTGACTCGGGGCACCTAGGTGGCTCAGTTGATTAAGCGTCCACCTTCAGCTCAGGTTATGATTCCCAAGTTGCGGGATCCAGCCCCACATCGAGCTCCTTCTCCCTCTCCCTCTGCCCCCCCTCCACTTGTTCTCTTCTTCTCTCTCTCTCATATACATAAAATCTTAAAAAATAAATAAATAAATAAATAAGTAAGTAGTGACGCAATGCCTAGTAGGTGCCAGGCAATGATCCAGGTGCTTTGTTATGCTTGGGGAAGACACACATATACCACTATGGCTTAAAAAGAAAAGATTTAATTGATTATAACCAGGTAATCTGTGCTCCAAATTGACTTTATGGCCTATTTTCAACAATTTGTGGGTAGACATTTACCTGAAGCTTCTTGCTCCTCCTTTTGAAATCTGCCTTTTATTTATCCATTCATCCATTCATTTAACTATAATCGCCCAACCATGCATACAACAGTTGAGGAATAGAATGAAAGATGTACCTATGTAAATATGCAAAGACAGTTCCTGAATTTAAAGAGGCAAAGTTTTTCCTCACTTTAGAAAGGTCAAGAAAGAACAAAACCAATTATATGGTAGATCTAATGAAAGATTTAAGGTGCTTAGATAACAGATATGAAAGTGTCCTTTAAAACGGTAAAACCCCATTCTAATGTAATACATAATTACTAAACAAAATTGCTTGATTACTCTGATGACTTAAATAATTCATGTTATTATTATGAATATCAAGAGTCCCCTATTAACCTGAATTGGTACATTTAAGAAACACCTAAGGCCTGTAATACTTTTTTTTTTTTTTGATAACTTTCGTTGTAGCATTTAAAGATACTCAATACTCTGTGCCAATTCAGTCAAGTTTCAAAAAATTATATCCTTCGAAGCTTTCTAGTCATTTATTATGATTTAGTAAAAAGAAAATGGGATTTTGGGCGCCTGGGTGGCTCAGTTGGTCAAGCGACTGCCTTCGGCTCAGGTCATGATCCTGGAGTCCTGGGATCGAGTCCCGCATCAGGCTCCCTGCTCAGCAGGGAGTCTGCTTCTCCCTCTGACCCTCTTCCCTCTCGTGCTCTCTATCTCTCATTCTCTCTCTCTCAAATAAGTAAAATCTTTAAAAAGAAAATGGGATTTAAAGGGTTTAGGGAGGGGCGCATGGGTGGCACAGTCAGTTAAGCAGCTGCCTTTTGGCTCAGGTCATGATATCACGTCATGATCTCAGGGTCCTGGGATGGAGCCCCATGTCAGGTTCCCTCTCAGAGGGGAGTCTGCTTCTCCCTCTTCCTCTGCCCCTCTACCCCACTCGTGTGCTCTCTCTCTCAAATAAATGAATAAAATTTTAAAAAATAAAGAGTTTAGGGATTTAGAGTTTGAGGTTTAGCTTTATATGACCTTCAACAATGTAAACTCTTTGAAATTCAGTCTCCCCATCTGTACAATGAGGGTGATACCTACCTGGAACAGATGTTTTAAGATCAAATAAATAAAAATATGACAATATTCAGCAAAATGTCTAGCATGTATGAGAACACATTTCCTTTTTACCTTCTTTCAAACAACGTATAACCTATTTATCAGTTACATATCCATATCCTCCTTTACCAGACAATAAATCGTCTTTGGGTTTTTTCCTTTTCATTTACGACCCTCCACTTCTATGTAAACTAACTGTAATCTCCATATTTTCACTATCTTCTCCCCTTTTTGTGTGTCCCCAAAGTGCCTGAAACATTGGGTAAACACTTTTTCTAGACCATAATGAATAGGTCCAAAGGGTATTTTCACTTACAAATTTATTTATATAAAAGGAAGACAAGGAGTAGTATCTGAAATAGGACTTTCCCAGAAAATGTGGGATGGACAAAGCCTGCACAGTACTGACCCTACTGCAAATTTTTATTCTATTTTATTCTATTATTAAAGTAATTATTCAAATGTATCATTTTCCTTTATGTCTAATTCGGCAAAATCAGAAACAAAAAAAATACATTAAAATAAATTTTCATTACCTTTCTAAGATTATTTAGTTGTACAAAAGAGCTCAAAGTCTTTCAGAACCAAAGTATACATATACAATCATTTCTCCAAGTGGAATTTCCATTATTTTCTTATAATAGTGCAACAAAAATGGCAATTAAACTTAGGCATTTTGGGGGCACCTGGCTGGCTCAGTTGGTAGAGCATGCAACTCTTGATCTTGGGGTTGTGATTTTGAGCCCCAGGTTGGCTGCAGAGTTTACTTTAAAAAATAAAATTAAAAAAAAAAAACACCCTTTTAGGGGCGCCTGGGTGGCTCAGTTGTTTAAGAGTCTGCCTTTGACTCAGGTCATGATCCTAGAGTCCTGGGATCAAGTCCCGCATCCGGCTCCCTGCTTAGCGAGGAGCCTGCTTCTCCATCTGCCTCTCCCCCTGCTTGTGCTCACTCTCTCTCTGTCAAATAAATAAAAATTTTTAAAAAATATATATTTTTTTTAAAAATTAGGCATTTTAGTTCCTATTAGCAGAAAAATGTAAATATGCACGTACAAATTCAAGAACCACCCATTGAAAGCACTGTTACCATTGGCCTGCCTCACACATTGCTATGTTATTTACTAATCTTCTTTGTATGTTTTCCTCTTGGAAGCATTGCTGTAGTACTCAGTTATAATAAACAAACCTTGTAAAATTATGCTGCTGCACAAACAATAAAAAGTTGGCCCTCTTCCACGTTGACTGTAAAAGTCTTCATTAAGGAAGCTAATGAACACTAATACTGAAAAGTTCACTGCACAGAGATATGTAACTTATTAAAAGTAAATTATATTAGAAAATATACAGAGGGCGCCTGGGTGGCTCAGTCGTTGGGCGTCTGCCTTCAGCTCAGGTCATGATCCCAGGGTCCTGGGATCGAGTCCCACACCGGGCTCCCTGCTCAGCAGGAAGCCTGCTTCTCCCTCTCCCACTCCCCCTGCTTGTGTTCCCTCTCTTGCTGTCTCTCTCTCTGTGTCAATTAAATAAATGAAACTTTAAAAAATAAAAAAAGAAAATATACAGAAAGCTAGACACTAATCAGTCTTTATATACAAATAGTGTATGCAAATATAAATTTGTTAACATATGGTGACAATTACTAAGGATCATTGAGTCTTTCTCGGTTAAAATTTCTGCACAAGGGGCGCCTGGGTGGCTCAGTTGGTTGAGCGACTGCCTTCGGCTCAGGTCATGATCCTGGAGTCCCGGGATCGAGTCCCACATCGGGCTCCCTGCTCAGCAGGGAGTCTGCTTCTCCCTCTGACCCTCTTCCCTCTCATGCTTCCTATCTCTCATTCTCTCTCTCTCTCTCAAATAAATAAATAAAATCTTTAAAAAAAAAAATTTCTGCACAAGGCATATTTATCTTCAAAGTTTCTATGTTTAAAAAAACTTAAGCATGTTTAAAATGTCTCCCATGTAACAATTCACTTTTTTTTTCCATTTAAAACTCAGGATATATGTTTTTTCTACCTATTAAAGTCTTCCTTGATAGATATAATAAGAGATTAAATGCTGCACAGGTTTAAGGAAAAAAAAAACCCTCTTTAGTTGGAGAAGGGAAAAATCATCAGGGATGTGTCACTGATACATAGGGGCAGCTAAAATATCAAGTGAAAATGAATGAATATGCAGGTTAAAAAATCCTGAAGCATTATAATTTTTATATAAAAGGTAAAATATCGGGACGCCTGGGTGTCTCATTCAGTTATGTGTCAGACTCTTGATTCGGCTCAGGTCATGATCGGGGTCTTGAGATAGAGCCCTGCATCGGTGCTTACAGCTAGGTGCTCAGTGCTGAGTTGGCTTGAGATACTCTCTCTCAGGCTCCCTCTGCCCCTACCCTGACTTGGGATCTCTCAATCAATCAATAAAATATTTTTTAATGTGAATATTCTCTAAATTGGCATTAGGTGAAACAAAATTTGCTACACCCTTTTTAAGAATTTTAAAGAGGACTATTTGGTTAAAAAAAAAATTCATTATTAAAGCCCTAAGGTGAAGAAAAAGAAATACTAATTGTAGACAACTGATTTTAAAATTTTAAAATATCACAGAGCTATTCAGAAGTTCAATCTAACCAATGCTTGAAAAAAGGCTGTGAATTTGCCAAAATGATTATGCCTAAACTGATGACAAAATTTTTTGCTGTGCCACAAAATGGTACTATTTTAAAGGTTAAATAAATTATTTTCCTAAAGCCATAATGTCAAAATGAGCATATGATGCTTTTCAGAGAAAATTCAGAATATCAAATATGAAATAAAAAGTCAGAGAAAAGCTGCGAGATGAGGGTCAACATGCAGGGTAAAGGGCCCAATATTTGAAGTCTGATAGGAAATCTGAGGTTCAGAGATTGAATAAACATATTCAGAAAAATGACACTGTAATACCTGCCATTACAGAACTGCTGGGAGCCTAAAAAGATGAAGCATGAGACCTGATACAAAATATGCACTCAACAAAGGATGAAATTTTAAAACTATCCATATCACTGTCTCTAGAACAACAGACAAAGAATTTTGTTCACCAAAAACCAAACTAGGAGAGTGTCCTTTGAAGGTTTTCTTTGCAGTTCCCTTTGTTTAAACTTCAATAGTTATTTGATCTTCCTCCTATTTCTATTCAGTGATAACTATTTTCAAGCAGAGCAGTTATGGCAAGTTATAAGAAACTTGGAGGTTTTAATTGCTTTTATTAACCAATTTATTAACGTAATAACACTTTAATGGCAATAATTCAATTTTTCTCAGAAAGATTTGCAAGTTAGTAGAATGTACTGCTTCACTCTTCAATATAATTAACCTTGATATCCACCTGCAAAGTGCTCCATATTGTCAACAGAATAAAATGACCACCTTCTAAATCATAAAGAATCTAGTAAAATGGTGAAGGCTGTCATCCTGTGACATTTGTCTTCACAAGCAAAGACTGTAGAAACAATTTAAAACTCAACAAACAAATTAGTCTTTCTGTTCAAATGTACTTCTGGCTCGGTGGGCTGCTCAAGACGGTACTTGAAAATACAAGGTAAAAGGATGTTGTTCCTCTAACCTCACCTGAAGAATAAAGCTTGATGTAGACTAAGGCTCTACAACAGATCTTTATTTGTATGACAATAATATCCAATCATATTTTTTAAAAAAGTTTTAAAAACCATCAGACTTGGGGAGAGGCATGAATGAAAGAGAAAATGAGGGAGGCTTAAAGAGTACTAGTAATGTCCTGCTGTCAATAAAGTGCAATATATTAAACACTTAGATTATCAGTGCCTTTAGGATACCAACAATCTAACGGGGAGAGAATAGACAATACACAAAATCATAAGTGAATGTTAGGTGTTTAGTCCTGTGGGAAGAGAGTAAAAATGATTGACGTGCTGAGGTAGGGTGGTCAGAGTAGGCTCACTGAGGTGACATTTCAGGTCAGGGACTAAGTCATGTGGCTACTCAAAGGAAGAGCAATCCAAGCAGAGGAAATCGCCATATAGTGGCGACCCTGAGGTGAAAGCAGGTCTGGTATGTTAGAAGAATAGGAAAGAGCCCAATGTAGCAGGAGCAGAATAATCAAGAGAATATGAGTTGAGGTCAGGGAGATAAAGAGGGACCTGATCACTTGCTGTTTCAAAGGTCATTATGATGGGAATCCAAGGAGTAATATGAACTGACTTTCATTTTAAAAGGATCATTCTGTCATATTAAGAAAAGACTATAGAGAAGGAAGGACAGAAGCAGGAAGACCCACTGGGAAGCTGTGGCAATTCATTCAGGCAAGAAATGAAGATGGCTTGGACCAGAATAGTAACAATGGAGGAAGTGAGAAGTGGTTAGCCTCTGTGCATATTTTGAAGGTAGGTTAAAAGGCTTTGCTGATAAAATGGATATAGAGTGAGAGAGAAAGAAAAGAATCAAGGATGACCCCAAGATCTTGAGCCTAAATGGAGAGATGAATTTACTATTAACTGAAGAGCAAAGACTGTGGATGAAGTAGATTTGACAGAGGGAACAAGGAGTTCAGTTTTGGATTTGTTACTTGTGAGGTGTCAATTAAATATCCAAATATAATGTTCAGTAGGCAGCTGAACATATTTCAATAATAGGGTCTATTTTATAGACAGCTAATCAAAAATAAAATTAAATCTTAACTGTTAATATCTATTTGACAAATCAATATAATAAATTTTTACTATTATTAATCTTTATTTAATACATCTATATAGGGGCGCCTGGGTGTCTCAGCCGGTTAAGCGTCTGCCATCAGCTCAGGTCATGATCCCAGGGCCCTGGGATTGAGCCCTGCTTCAGGCTCCCTGCTTCAGGCTCCCTGCTTGGCGGGGAGCCTGCTTCTCACTCTGCCCCTTCCCCCTGCTCATGCTTTTCTCTCTCTCAAATAAATAAAAATCTTTTAAAAATAATAATACATCGGGCGCCTGGGTGGCTCAGATGGTTGAGCGTCTGCCTTCGGCTCAGGTTGTGATCCCGGGGTCCTGGGATCGAGTCCCGCATCGGGTTCCCTGCTACTTGGGAGCCTGCTTCTCCCTCTGCTTCTCTCTCTCTTTCCCTTTGTCTCTCATGAATAAATAAAATCTTTAAAAAAATAAATAAAAATAAAAATAAAAATAATAATACATCTATATAATGCTCCATCATTTAAAGGTCATGAAACTCTACAAAAAAACTCACTAAATACTAAAATATTCCAACAGAATTATAATTCCATCCAATAGTCAGTTAAAAGTGAATACGGGCAAATATAAAATACTTAGGCTAGCCAGTAAGCTTAATTAACCACAGCTTAACAACGAGAGGGCTTAACTCACCCCTATAGCAAATTTGTAATGCTTAGAGGTGAAAATGCCAAAAGATTCTGTCAAATTCCATCTGTAGCTTTCACTGCAGACATAGTAAACCCTGCGGGTTCATATTGGCATTGTAAATATTGTATCATGCACCACAAAAACAAAACTATTTAATGACAGGTTTTCTCTCTAAACAAAATAATGGGATCATTACCATTTATTAAGGATAACATGGTAAAACTGGAACAGAGTATTTACAGTTAATGTTAGCACACTGCTATGCAGCTACACACTGCAATATACCAAATATTACCCAAGACAGCTGTTTATCTAGGAAGATTTTTAACAAATTTTTAATTGGCTACTGTATGAGCACAGCTTTAAAAAAAATTAAGCCCTAAAGAACTGCTTAGCTAAAGAATTAAAACTTAGATAAACAAGTGAAATGAGTGAGGTAAGACTGTCAATGGAATAAATAAAAAATGTGAATTATCAGTTAATGAAATGTGAATGTTCAGACAATTATCCTAACTTTAAATATTAAGTAATAAGGTATGTAGGGAAATTACTGAGATGCCTACTTTCCCAGCCAATAATATTTCCAAATTCAACTGGCTGCTTCATAATAAACAAAAACTATAACAAAGGAAAGGCTGGCATCATGGATCAAGAGCCCTACATCCTCAAGAAATGCAAATTGGAAAGAAATGGGAATTATACTTTAAAAGAAGAATAAAAGTAAAAATTGTACTAATCAAAAGTTGAGTATGATACTCTGCTTTCCAACTCCTTTTCAAAGAGCTTATTCTGCAATTCTATACATTAAAAGAATATAACTTTCCTTACTATTCAAAATCCCATTATCATCAGTCAAAAGATGAAATACCAGTATACAGTTTTGAACCTATTCTGCCTTATCACTCAGTAACTTAGTACAGGGCCAGTCTTACAGATAGTCAATGTTTGCTAAATCTGAATTTCTTCTGATCTCATCCCTCTCACTCTTATTTCACCTTCCTTCTTTCATGGGATCTCTTAAACCTCCCCACACCCCACTCAATTTATTTGACTAGCATTTTTTATTATAAAACTGTTTTCATTTTGCTAAGTGAAAGGAGCCAGACAAAAAAGGCCACACTTTGTTTGATTCCATTATATGAAATGTCCAGAATAGGCACATCATGGAGACACAAAGTCAATCAGTAGTTGTCAGGAGCTGGTGGTAAAAGAGATTGGGAAATGACTGCTACCAAGTATAGGGTTTCTTTTTGGAGTAATGAAAATGTTCTGGAAATAATAGTGGTGATGGCTGCACACCTCCGTAAATATACTAAAACCCCTGATTTACACACTTTAAAAGGATCTATTTTATAGTATTTTAATCATATCTCTAAAAGCAGTCTACAGTCTTTTATAGTGCATGAGGTAAAAGCGCTTCCTACACACTTCAATAATTCAATAGTTCTATATTAATCACTGTATCACAGTATCATAAATGAAGTTCAAGATGAGATCCTAAACTAACAAGAAAATGTTAAACTCTGTTATACTCTGTTTCAGAAACACATTTTAGAAACACATTTTATCTTAAATGATAAAATACAAAATTTGTGAATGTGAAGGGATACATTTCAGGTGTTCAATGAATTCACTCATGCAGAACACTTCATCTTCCAAAAAACATACAATTGGATAATTTCCCCATCTTACTGAAAATGTCTTCTTTTTCCAAGTACTTCATTTATCCTGTGTATTAGCTTTTAAAAACAGTCTTTCCCCCTGATATGGTCTGCCCCTAACAATTTAGCATTATACAACTCTCTATATTTACACTATGCTTTAGCATTCTAGGAGCTTTCATATACATTATCATATTTGATCCTTTTATCATCCTATGAAGTAGGTGGAGAAAATTCAGTAAAGATAAGGGACTTGTTCAGTTCTCAGTGGCAGATCTTGGGACTAAAATTCAGAGGTTCTGACTCTAAAGAAAAGGTCCTCAGCAGGGGTGCATGGGTGGCTCAGTCAGTTAAGAGGCCGATTCTTGATTTTGGCTCAGGTAATATCTCAGGATCCTTGGATCGAGCCCTGCATAGGGCTCTGTGCTCAGCCAGGAGTCCACTTCAGGATTTTCTCTAACTCCTTCTGCCCCCCCCACCCCCACTTTCACGTTCACGCTGTTTCTCAAATAAATAAAAAAATCTTTAAAAAAAAAAAGGTGCTCAGCAGCTTCTCGTGAATAAGTAAGACTGCTATATGAATTATCTACTACTTATATCATACTTCCTTTGTATACCATCTGATATTTTTCTCTAATTATCTAATTGAGTCAGCCTTACTTCAACAATTGAGATTTTTAAGCTCCTAGTCAAGAGGCCATACCTTATTCTATGTCCCCATAGCACTGATCACCTATAGATGAATTGACTAAAACACCAAATTATCCATGAACACGAAATATATTCATGGTTGTTGATCTGTATCATCAGAAAAGACTAACCTGGAAAACAATCCCCCCAAAATTTTAATCTTAAAATAATCCTCCCCCAGGAGGACTGTATGAGAGCTAACAACCAAACTTAAGCTCGTGTTATGAACAAATAATAAATACATTGTATAAAAATTTTTTTTAGTTTAAGCAGGAGCTCATACCTTTCAAAACTGATTACTCTCTCCTAAACTATTTATGGTGGTAGGCCCTGTTGCAAGATATAAGACCTAAGACAATTTACAGACCTGTGAGAATGAAGCAAAGTACTGAGTATATTTAATAAAAAAAATTGAGATTACATTTTAAGAAAAAAAGATATTTTAGCTGACAATAAGCACAACCCCAATTAATTAGTTTTGTAAACATGAAAAACTGGGTTAATTTAGTGATAAAATAGTCAATGCAACCTCCTAATGAATTTTCTAATTGTCTTCCTTTTATTGACATTAGCCTATTAGCTGATAAGATTTCTACATACTGGTGAAAATGGAAATCAAGAGATATTGACACAGCAATCTAGGATCACACAGAAGATATTTACCTGTATGCTTAGCTTTTTAAAGAAAAATAAAACATTCATAAGTTCTCTGCCTTAGTAACTGCATAAAAATATTTGAATGCCTATTATATGCAATATACCATATTGAGAAGATAATAAATTATGTCTGCCATATATTTCACCATCCTCAAAACAAGTGAAGAAGTAATGCATGTAACCCTTATAAATATAGTAACTGCATCAACAACTAACAATTGAGCCCTTATGCACCGGCACTACTTCTGAGTGTTTTGCATATGTTAACTCCTAATCCTCACACCAACCTCTGTGATTTTACAGATGAAGAAAAGTAAGGCACAAAGAAGTTATATAACTAGACGAAAAGGTGTGTGTGCGTCTGTGTGTGTGTGTAGATACATCCTGAAGACAACACATTAAGAAGTTTATATACACCATGACCAAGTGGGACTTAACCCTGGGATGCAATACTGTTCAACATACTCAAATCAATAAATGTGATACACTACAGAATGAAAGATAAAAGTCATAGGTATACATATATATGTAATCTAGGCAGTCTCTCCAGAAGAAACCACTGTGCAATACTGCCTCTCTAACTCAAAGTAACAGCTGCTGTGGGTACACTGAGAGCAGAGAAAATTACAGGATGGAGGTGATATTTGAGCTAGGCCTTTAAGTCCAAATGATATGGAGAGAAGTCTATGCTTAAGCACATGTGAAGGGAAAGGTTTTCCAAGTCTACTACTTCTCTTTGGCCTTTGCATACAAAGGACACAGGCAGGACTGGTGACAGAGAGGCAGTCCATATGACCACAGGAAATGTTTGAGAGCACACTTAAGTCAACCCTGGTTTTAAGAGTAGCCTTTGCTGTTCTCCAAGTATAATATGCCCGACGGCTCTTTCTCCCAGGAAAAAATGAAAAGTGTATGCTGACCACACTTTTGTGTCCTAAGAGACAGGAGCTAGACATACATAAACTGACATGCTATCAGCAATGACTTCTCTAATGAGAATACACTAAATGAAGAGAAAGAGAATAATGACACACGCACAACTGGTTGTGCTCAGTCCACTGTCATATTCCAGTCGTGAGTTCTCAAAGCGTTCCTAATTAACCTGGCCCCCGAGCCTGACTGGACAATATTCAGATGGGCAGAACCCTGCTCCCCAAGCCTTCCCTCTTGACTCAATTACAGAGTCTGGTTGAATAGGTAATATGAACAATCTTGGAAAATTACAAAAGAAATTACAGTTGACCCTTGAACAATACGGGTTTGAACTGCGCAAGTCCACTTATAACACGAATTTTTTTCTATAAATACAGCATTTTGTTTTTTATTTTCTTTCTCTTTTTTTTATTTTATTTATTTTTGAGAGGGAATGACAGAGAGAGAGAGAATGAGAGGGGTGAGGGTCAGAGGGAGAAGCAGACTCCCTGCTGAGCAGGGAGCCCGATGCGGAACTCGATCCCGGGACTCCAGGATCATGACCTGAGCTTTTTTTTTCATATTCCATGAAGCTTTTATTCCAATCAGGAACTAATCAAATCTATACCAGTCTAAAAATAGTAAAAAGGCCCTCAGTCCATCTAGGGTGGGGACGAAAGTGGGGGAGGGAGAGCATCCAACATGGCACCTCAAGAGAGGGGCTGGACATTGTCTTGGCAGCAGGACCAAGCAGAAGGAGGCTTGCTGAGTGTAGGGTAGGAAGGGCACTGCCTGGCAGGCTGAGCCTGTCCGCCTGTCCCTACAAAGCAGGCAGAGACCCCAAGGACTACTCATGTGGCCACCTGCCCCAGAAGAAGCCAATACCTAGTCTGAACTCCCTTATCAGCAAGTCCAAATCTTCACGGTGCTATCGATACACAGTCCCTCAGAAGAGCCAGCTCTGGGCACAGCATTACAGTCACATTGCCCTGGTGACACAGCAGCATGTGCAGATCATGTTGCTCCCACTTCAGACTCTTAATCTTGTCTGCCAAACCACTTCCCACCATGAATCTTCCCCATTTCAGAACAGGCACCACCATTCCCCCAACAGACTTTAACCTGATAATTTCTCCCCTTCCTCTAACATTCCCCCCCTCAACTCTGCCATCTATCTATCAGCTTGTCAATTCTCCTTCAAAAAATACACCTCCAATTTCCCTCATTCCACCCTTACTGCTACCACCCTAAACCAGATGACCATCCTCTCTTACCTGGATGACTATCAGCTCCAATCTTATGCCTTGCTCCTCCAGTCTAACAGCCAGAACAATCTTTGTAACAGCCAAACTCTAGTGGATTTGGCCCCAGCCTCATTCTTCAACCTTCTCTTGTGCCACAGTATTCCTCTGCCCACTCCCCACTGCCCTTCAATCCAGCCACACCAGACTTCCTCCAGTTCCCTGAACACCAGAGCACATACCTGCTTTAGAGTCTCTGCACATGCAGCGTGGTATGCCAAAAGTCCTGCACATCTTACGTAGTTAGCACCTTTTATTCATTTCACCTCCTTAGAAAAGCCTTCCAAACCCAAGGTACAAGTAGAACCCCGCTCTAAAACTCATCCCTTGTTTGTTTTCTTCATAGTAATTACTATCTGTTATGTCTCTATACCTGTTTCCCCTTTCTGTAAGGCAGTTTTGGGTTTTCTTAAAGTACAAGTTCCTGTCTATCTTCACAGGTGAAACATAAACTCCACAAAGGCTGGAGATCCATTTTGTTTTGTTTATAACTGCAACGCCATTATCCAGCACAATGCTGATCACATAATGGGCCCTTAGAAAATATTTGTTTAATGGAAAATGAATATTAATCTCAAAACACACTCTACTCAGCTTATTTTACTATTCACTTAACTTAGTAATAGTCATTTTCTGAACATACCAGTACCTTACACATTCTTATTCAAGAATGTAATTTTATTTTGTTGTTTCCCAGGCCCCAATACCATTTTAAGCCTATTCATAGGCTTCCCTATTAATCTCTGACCAGTTGCTTTGTCAAACATGGAGGTTATTCCCATCCCTGTGACAAATCCTTACCCCTTAACAATGTGCAAAATGCATTTGTGCTCTATCCCACCCTAATTCTAATAAGCACTTTGAGATGCTTAACCTAAGCTGACAGGGAACAGTATCTCAATAGATCCCCCCTCCTTTCCAAGGCTCCAGCAGACTATGGGGTGTCAATCCCAACAGTCCTTGACTATGTATAACGTATAAAGTCCATGTTGTAAACACACAAATAACAACTTAAGCCTGCCTAATCTCTTACCTAGCAAGTGTGCTTACTCAAATATAGTCTTTATTTTGTAGATCAGTCAAAATTCTCCAGGTGGATCCCCCAGCTGATGGGCCTGACCATGGAGCGGAATGTCACTGGGGACATTTACATGTATGTGTGCAAATGAATGTACATATATCCAACTGAACATCTATCTCTGACTACCTTCTATACAGAAGACTGAAAATCTGCTCCACCAAAATTTACCATCTCCGAAATCCACAGTAAGGAGTCCCCAACTGGCTGATTACAAAGCTATACTCAATTTGGCTATGTCCCACTCCTAATCCCTAACTTTTTTCTTTTTGAAGTTTCCAGTATTAACTTGTTATTTTTATTATAATATTTCCTAAATGAATATAAACATAAAGCCAACAATACGTTTCTGGTATTTATAGCTCATAGATTAAAAACATGAAAGTAAATACAAACACAATAACATCTTTAACAAATTTTAAATTAATAGTGCTAGCTTCATATTTCGGGCAACACTGCTTTGCTGAAACTAAATAAGTTTCTTTTATATACCAATATCATAATTAATTCATTTAAGAACGTACACCAAAATGTACACCATGAAAATTTGGAAAACAAAGTTTTTTTCAAATTAAGTTTTTGTTTTAATTCCAGTACAGTTAACATACAGTGTTGTATTAGTTTCAGGTGTACAGTATGGTGACTCAACACCTCCACACATCATTACTCAGGGCCCATCCTAAGTATACTCTTAATGCTCTTCACCTATTTCACCCTCCCACCCTATCTCCCCTCTGACATGCTTTATTTTAAAGCAGTACCCTCAGTTAAAGTTATTTTTTCAACAAGAATATTTTTTACTTGAAGCATACTTCAGAATATATGGTTCTAATATAAAAAACAGTGCATCAAGAAAAATACATTGCACATCTTCTTCAAGTACACACCGAAGAATGCCCTGGTTAAATCGCATAAAAAGAGGGCGGCTGGCTGGTTCAGTCAGCAGAGCACGCAACACTTGATCTCAGGGTCGTGAGTTCAAGCTCCTCGTTGGGTATAGCGCTTACTTTAAAAAAAAAAAAAAAAAAAGATATACTCAAACTCCTAACTTCTTAAAATGATGGCACCAGGGGAATGAAAGACTATTTCAAGTGTGGAAAACGATGACATTAGAAACCACGTACAACTCCGTTTCTCTATAAAAAAAATTCTGTCACCAACCAACCCATTAACCCACACCTCTAGTGAGCTCAAAAACCAGGACTGTTTAACAGCTTTTCCCTGCTTGCAAGTTGGACACATCTAGCCTACACATAATTCAAAGAAGGAGAATAAACCAATTTTAGCTAACAACCATATGATAACTGATAAATATTTACTGTGTTTTATTACACCTTTATTTACATATTTGAGGAGGCTACCCTGAATTTAGTACTTAAAACATTTTGTCCATTATAATATATTCAGAATACATGTGATTCATATTCTATGGCTTTTAAATACTATGTTATTTTCACCTCACTCTACATAGTGACTTACTGATTTTCCATTAATACGGATTAAGAACAGAGTAAGTCTGCTACATAAATATTAGACACTACTTCCAATGCTGCATTTGGAGTCCATTTTACCTTTCAGGCAAAGCTAACTTACAAAAATGAGGTTCTTTTGGTACTACAATAACTAAAGCCACCTGGAGATAATCCAAGCCATTTGGATAGTGCCAGAAGTGCTTTACACCCATTCAAATTTAGAACAAAGTGCATAAGCATTTGTTTCAGTGTATTAAGAAATCATCCAAGGCAAAATATCTATTATGAGAACTCTAAAAATTTCTCAAGGATCTGACAATGCAACAGGATAGTAAGAGATAATTATTTTGTCCTCTCGTAAAACTTGTCTGTCCCAATGAATGGATAAAGAAGATGTGGTCTATATATACAATGGAATATTACTCAGCCATCAAAAGGAATGAAATCCTGCCATTTGCCACGACGTGGATGGAACTAGAGGGTACTATGCTAAGAGAAATAAGTCAATCAGAGAAAGACAATTATCATATGATCTCACTGACATGTGGAATTTAAGAAACAAAACAGAGGAAGAGAGGAAAAAACAAAACAAGATGAAACCAGAGAGGGAGAGAAAGACTCTTAATCATAGGAAACAAACTGAGGGTTGCTGCAGGGGAGGGGGGTAGAGGGGTGAGGTAACTGGGTGATGGACATTAAGGAGGGCACATGATGTAATGAGCACTGGGTATTATATAAGACTGATGAATCACTGACCCCTACCTCTGAAACTAATAATATATATTAATTGAATTTAAATTTAAAAAATACATATTACAAAAAAATAAAATAAAAATGAAACTTCTTTAGTCATTAAATCAAGGATGCATTGTTAGAATTAAAAATTACTATTACTGGGGCACGTGGGTGGTTCAGTCGTTAAGAGTATGCCTTCGGCTCAGGTCATGATCTCAGGGTCCTGGGATCGAGCCCCACATCGGGCTCCCTGCTCAGTGGGAAGCCTGCTTCTCCCTCTCCCACTTCCCCTGCTTGTGTTCCCTCTCTCGCTGTGTCTCTCTGTCAAATAAATAAATAAAATCTTTTTAAAAAATTACTATTACTGTATTTCTGTAAGGTAATAAAATATTTCTTTAAAAAAAAAACTTGTCTGTCCCTTCTACCTCAAATCCCAATTATTGGCAAAGTAGGATCATAACACTGTTTAGTATCATTTATAAACCAGGCTGTTGCCAGATATTTACTTAAGTGATACACAAGGGCTTGGCCAGGAAGGGCAAATCTTTAATCTTAGATTGGAGAATGCGTCAACTCAAAAAGAACTGAGAGAGACTATTCCTATCCCATCCTGCCTTACCCTACTCAAGGCGGTTAACTCCCAAGCTCCTACAGTTCTACTTTCCCAGATTCTAGGCCATCTCATCCTGCTGTGGCAGGCTCAGATTAATACAAGTCCCCCTGCTGCAGAACCCGTTACTCACTACTTAGCCACCTGAAATCCAAAGACTGCTCCATTTGCCTGCTAACTTGAGCCTAATACTGAAATGTCAATTGCTGAAAACAATAAGCAGTTTTGCCACTCCTCAGAAACTTTGTCCTAGCTTCAGGCAAGGATTATCCTCCAGCACTTGCAGTTGAATTTGTCACCTTCTTTCAGTTCACCACTTGGATGCAGGTCCCGGCACATTCTGCTCTGATGCATTAGGCCACAGAATTTTGCCCTACCTACAGACATGACAGTCATCTTTTCATACTACTGGACCAAAGTTTTAAAATGAATGTCTCAATCAGTGGTCATAAATGAAACAGGCAGTCCACATGTATATATAAAGAGCAATGGTAGTTTTTTTAGTGTACTCTGTCATTTGAAATCTTTAAAACTTTGAATTTTCTTTTAATCCTAAGATTTACTAGCTCATAGAATAGTTACATTAGGAAAACACAACCCCAAAAAACCCACAAATTTTCTTCATTAATCCTTTTTCAATTTCTAAGGATGAAAATATTTTTTCAGAACCAAAGGAAAGAGGGGGAAACCATGAGGATCCCAGTTTGTTACACAGTTTCACAGTCTTGAAGGTATGTATACTGACCAAATAATTATTCAAGAAATTTGCATTAGACGATTAACTTAATTTTTATTAGAACTTTATCAACAGTAATATTTTTATTTAACTATGTCTGAGAAGTGGTGTTTATGAAACAACATGTAATAATCTGGGACCTACCAAACTAATGGATATTAATTTATGTCCCTAAGCCCCATGCCAGGCTCTTATTTCCTCATGTTCTTCGTATATTGTCCTTTTTGTATAAATTTAAAAGTTATGAGTAAAGAAGAAAATAAAAGCCTCACTTACTAATTTAGATATGGAACTGATAACAAATAGATAAGCTGCTTTAAATATATCAATAAACGGCATAAATCACACACTACATATTCCAAAAGGACAAAAATGAGAGGGAAAATGAGTCACAATCCATAGGTGAAGAGGATAAAGGTGATAAAAATATACTTCATTTGTCTAGGGTCCAGCAGCTGAGAAATACCATTCTAATACTATTTCACATCTGATACCTGAAAATCCCTCTGAAATAAGCAAAAAGATTCATTTTTAATTCCTCCAGAGATGAAGCAGGTATTACTTCCTAAAGTCATCCGTTATTTCTCTGGACAGCTCTGACTGAAGATGAAGCCTTTTTATCAAGAAGAAAATGGATTCCTTCTAATTTAACACAGCAGTGCTAGTTCTACTCCCTATAATCACACAGAATAAAATTAATCTCTCCCCCATTTTATGGCTCTGAAAACAGTTGAAACACAGCTATGGTGGCCCCCTCACTTCTCCAGACAAAACAACTCCAATACCTTTCCAATGGACTTCATAATCATGGATAAAAATTCTCCATTTTCCCTGTTTGCATTAATTATAACTAAATTTTCTGAGCCCATAAGACATATCCATCCTATCAATGAAATAAGCAACACAGTGAACTCTCAGATCTGAATGCTAGTCCCAGCTTTCTCGTTAAACTGCACATGGGAGGTGCCACTTTCTCTCTGGGCTTGAGAATGCCAGACCATACATATGCTTTCCAGTTTCAATATATTATGAATCCATCTAAAAACAGTAATTTGCAATATTGCTTTTATTTTGTTAAAAAGTTAAAAATAAATATTTACCCAGTACTTTGTAATATATTCATAAAGACCTTTTACTTAACTATGGGAACTACATGTGATGATCTAAAAATAGCAGTATTTAAAAATCCTTGACACTTAAAATACAATGGTGGCTGGTGGGAAGAAAGGAGAGAAGGGGGACAAGTACTTACGTGGTATAATTACATAACTACAAGCACAATTTAAAAAGGTCAAAATTTACCTAAAATGGAAATTAAGCATAAATTTAAGCTTGAGAAGTTCTTGTCTTTCTAGATCTGTGGTATGTAATACAATAGTTACTCATCACATATAGCTATCTAAATTTAAATTAAGCAAAATTAGAAGTTCATTTACTAAGTGAGATTAGCCACCTTTCAAGTACTAAACAGCCATATATGGCTAGTAGCCACTGTACTGAACACAGATAGAAAACACTTATATCATAGAAAAAGTTCTACTGGAGCAGTGCTATTCTAGACAGATTCACCTCTATCTATTTTGCAAATGAAAGACCTGCCTAGCAAAGTCTCAAAAACAGTTGGCCTCTAAAGTCAGAAACGCCAAAACTGAAATCCTAATTCTGCCACTTACTTACTATGTGACCTTGGACAAGTTACTTAATCTCTCTAAGCCTTTCTTCCCATTTACAAAATACCATCTAAAGCTAATAGATACTAGGTAGTAGATACCTCAAAGTTAGTCATAAAGATGAAAAGAGATAATGCAGGTAAACCATTCCACACACAGCCTCCAACACTGGAAGCATTCAATAGTTGTTAGCTCCCTAGTATAATTATTCACATATGGGTACAATGAACATCAACTAAATGCTAGGATTTGAAATATAGAGACTGAAGAGAGCATTCTCACTCAAGTGAGTAAAATAGATAAAATAGTTGCAACATTTTACAACTCAGGAGAAATGAAAACAGTGCAGTGGGTGTAGAAGTGGAAAGTGCTAGATTCTAGCTGGAGGGAACAGCAGGTGCCAAGGCAGGAACCTTGGCTCTGATGTGCGAGCTATGACTCTCCTTTTGGTCATTTCACATTATTACTAGGCTTCGTCTTCCATACAGGTCAGAGGGGAGAGAGTTTCTACATTCTATGTATTGGAATAGAAAATGAATTCGGGCGGCGCCTGGGCAGCTCAGTCATTAAGTGTCTGCCTTCGGCTCAGGTCATGATCCCCCTGCTCAGCGGGAAGCCTGCTTCTCCCTCTCCCACTCCCCCTGCTTGCGTCCCCTCTCTTGCTGTCTCTCTCTCTGTCACTCTCTCTGTCAAATAAGTAAGTAAATAAATAAATATCTTATACCTTTAAAGCATCCCAGTAAGTCTCTAAACTATGCAGACATCCTTAATAAAAAGTTCTAAATGAACAAAAAACACACTTTGACAACATAAATTTAAAAATCAAAATTTCCATTGTTTTCAAAATAAAATACACCAAAAAAACTATTGTACTTGTTATTTGCAATAACACTTAGTTGATAAAAGATATTTAAGTTGATGAATGTAATAATCACTGTAAAGAAATGCACTGAGTGCACTAAAGAATACAGTTTTCAGGACAACTTAAAAGATAAAACAGCAATGTGAATTAAAATATCATATGTCAGAAAGTAATATGACACTTTCTATCAAAGTGCTTAAGTAATAAATCTGAAATAATAACCAGCTTAAAACTGGGCAAAATAAAATAAGTGATAAAATGTTCTGTTCCTTTTATAAATTATAATATAATCCCAGTGTGATCATTTAACATATGTTTTTTCAGACACATTCTTGTACTGCTCTTAAAACAGCAAAGAATTTTTAAAAAGGAAATAAAATATCAAAGACAGCAAGTAATGGGCGGTAAACTCACTTTATCACTCAACATTTTTCTTTATTATAAAATAAACATTTTAAAATCTATAGTTAAAGGCAGGTATTTTAAAAATTAACATTCTGAAATAAGTAAAAAAAAATAAGAAAGTAAAAAAATTTCTGGTGATTTTATGTAGTTATGTCTTCCCCAGCTCAGTCCTGAAGTAAAGGTACATGACAGCTAACAATTACACCTGAAGTAACAGCACCTTAAGGCTCTATGTTGGCTATGCCCCAGGTGAAGTCAGCCTCAAGGTAAAGGCAAAAAGAAAACATACATATATTTTTGGCAGTAAGGAAGAAGAACACCTTTAAAATCATAAAAAGTACAGAAATGAAAACATAAACAAGCTTGAAACTCTTAATGCCAATGGAATATAAGGTAAGACCATGTTTTCTCATTCTGTCACACTGTACACATACTCCAATTCTATGGCTACCCAACCCACAGGTACTATTCCAAACAATTCTTTAGCTGTTCTAACCATTTAATGCATCTGAAATATTAAAGACTTTTGTCTTAATAAAGTCTATGCAAAACCACTCAACACTGCAGCAATGGAGTCAAGAACTCCTAAGAGTAAATAAAAAATATTCCTCAATTATCTGTACTAAAGAAAGGAGAGAGGAATATGAATAATTCAGTATCCTATATAAGACAGGTCCTCAATGTATATCTAAATTTTATCATGTTAATGACTCCCCAAAAGAGGCATTCCAGCCTTCTGCTAACCAATACACACTGACATCACCTTTCAGTTATTCATAGTGTTTATTTATTAATCATCAGCCTCACTCCAAAAAGACTGATGGGGCTTAAAAAATTTATGTAGTATAAAAGTACAAAATGAAGATACACTTCAAAAACAGTTGGGGGGAAAGGGTAAGAAAATAAAATACAATCAGAGTTGAGACTTCTACACAAAACACAGTTAACGACTAAAGTCAAAAAGTAAAGAAGGCTATTAGCTTCTGGGCAACCAAAGTAAAGAGGAAAGCATTATCAATCTTAAGATTTGCAGAAGCCACAGATATTGGCAGTTTCTGCCAAGAGTATCATCATTCCCTTAGTCTTGGTTCTCCAAGCAGCTATATGTCTTATCTCTTAATTAGTTACAGCCAATTTTTAGGATTAGGAACTATACCGGGATATCTTATTGTAGCCTACACTTGCCCTAGCACAGACCTAATATTAAGCCCTCAATAAATACTAAAATAAACTGTAGGGGAAGGTGACCTAGAATCAGGCTAACTGGGAAAAACCAATTTGGCATTAAAAGTGCAGACATCTGCAAACACTGAGTTAAGAACTGTCAAATGTAAAGAAATTCTTTACCTGAGAAAGTGCCAGTAATAATAATAACACTAACACTAAGATATGTATACCCACAAACATACACACAAGGGAGAGTGGTAGAAATCACTATACTCAAAAAATTCCTTTTCAAAGTGTTTTGGCAAAAAACTGTCTCATGGAATTCAGGAATACAAATCAAACATAATACAAATGATATTTTGGATTGCCTTGCATGTTGATTTTTTTCTTTCTTTACTGAGCCACAAATGACTAGCCACAAATGTAATTTTAAATGTATTTTTCTATCTAGTCACACATGTAAAATAATAAAGGATGGAAGAGTAGAAAACCTGGATTTATATCCAAATCAACTAGTTGTGCAACTCTGAGCAAGTTACTTAACTGCAGGATTCTCAGAGAGTAATTTACAAGACAAAATGACAATCATATATGAAAATCCTTGAAAAGTTAAAATGCCATAAAAAATATTACCACAATAACCAAAAAAGGAAAACAATCAGTGGCAATAATTAGATTTTTGTACTAGAGGTTCTTTACAGAGTTCACTCCTATATAAACGCTATCCCCAATTTCTTTTTCAATGCCTTCTCATTCTGTCGTATAGTTTTGAAAAATGTTAACCCACACAAACACATTTCCCTACATACTGTGTCAGATCTGGAAAATACAATTTCCACTACTAAATGGCTCTCATCAACAGTAGGTGAGACAGTGGTTAGATTTATGTCCAGTCATGGCCTCTCCTATACTGGGAACACCTTAGCTAATGAGTGAAGACAATGAAAAATAAATCAGAGAATTTAAAGTTTCTGATTCAAAACTTACTGCAAAGCTATAATCAAGATTCTGTGTCAATAAAAAGAAAAGAAAGACTATATGGTAGTGGCAGGCATAAGTATAGACATACAGATCAATGGAATAAAATTTAGAGCTCAGAAATAAACCTTCACATTTATAATTCATTGATTTTTCAACAAAGATGTCAAGACTATTCAGTGGTGTTTTCAGCAGATGGTGCTGACATAACGGTATCCACACACACAAAAAATGAATGTGGACCTTTACCTCACACCATAAACAAAATGGATCAGGATCAAAATAAAAAAGCTAAAACTAAAAAACCATGAGAAGAAAAATATACATGTACATCTCTGTAGTACTGGATTAGGCAATGGTTTCTTAGAAGTAACACCACACACACAAACAACAAAAAGAAAAAAACAGGTAAATTAGACTACAACAAAATTTAAACTTTCTGCTTCAAAGATCACTATTAAGAAAGTAAAAAAAAAAACTACCCACAGATTAGGAGAAAATATTTGCAAATCATATACCTATACAGGACTTGTAACCAAAATAAACAAAGAACACTTACAACTCAGCAATAAAGACAAATAATTCAATTTAAAAATGGGCAAAAGATTTGAATAGTCGTTTCTCCAAAGATATAAAAGTGGCCAAAAAGCATATGAAAAGATGGTCAATATCATCAGTATATTCATTAAGATAATGCAAATCAAAACTACAAAGACATATCACTCCATACCTACTAAGATGGTTATCGTCAAAAAGACAGACAAGAACAACTGCCAAGGTTGTGGAGAAACGAACTCTTAAACACTGCTGGTAGGAAGGTAAAATGGTACAGTCACTTTGTAATAAGTCTGGCAGTTCCCCAAAAGGTTAAACGTAGTTACTCTATGACTCAACAATTCTACTCCTAGGTATAAACCCCCAAAAATGAAAACATATGTCCACACAAAATCTTGTACACGAATGTTCACAGCAGCATTATTCATAACAGCCAAAAAGTGGAAACAACCCAAATGTGCATCAACTGATGAATGGATAAATAAAATGTAGTATATCCACACAATGGAATATTACTCAGAGACAAAAAGATAAAAGTACTGATGCACACTACAACATGGACGAACCTTGAAAACATTATGCTTCATGAAAGAAGCTAGTCATAAAAGACCACATCTTATATGATTCCATTAATACAAAATGTCCAGAACAGGCAATTCCATAAGAGACAGAACAAACTGATACCTAGGGCTTAGAGTTGGGAGAGCTGGGAGGAAATGGGAAGGAGTGACTGTTAAAAGGTTTGATGTATCTTTTTGGGGTGATCAAAATGTTGTAAAATTGATTGTGATGGCTAGACAACTCCGTGAATATAGTAAAAGCCACTGAATTTTACGCTTTAAATTACATCTCAATAAAGCCAATTAGTTTTTTTTAAAGTAAAGCAGAGCCTGTGTTCAGTGAGTAGATCATTGAAACATAGCAATAAAAAGTGAAAACAGCTCTTATAACTGAACTACATCTTTTTTAGTATTTCCTCCTTATACTTCTCAATTACTAAATCAAAAATCAAAAGCTAAATGAGTCATTTTATCAGTCTATACTTTCAAAAAGTAGTAAGGATCTCTGTCATTTCCATTCTCATGCCGTTAATACAAACCTGGACACAGATCATGACAGAATTTGCATTTAGTTTCCCTACAATACAAAAGAACAAGTTACCCTTTAGATGACAAAAGTTTTAATTTTAATTTGGAGATTTTTCTAGCTAACTCCCAGTTTCCCTCTAGCATCAAGGAAAGGGAAATGAACATATCAGCACATTTACAGATTCAAGATCTGTGCTTTTGACAATTTGTGAAGAATCATGATAGTCACAACATACAGTCATTTACAAGAGGCAGCAATTTTACCTATTAGGATTCTGTAAGGATGTAACATGAATCTTCCTGGCTACATCCAGCTAAGCTGGTGTGCAAGGAACTGAAATAGTGAGCAATTCTAGTCCAGTAACTCCAATTCAGCTGGCAATACGAAAACATTTACGGATCTGAAGAGACCTCAGAACAGAGCCTTTGCAAATGTCATGGGTCAATTATGTTATCCACCATTAAGAGTTGAAACCAAGCAAAATATATTCTACTACTTACAGGAAATATTCTAAATATACAACCAATTTCACCCAAACTATATATAATTTTCTATGCCAATGGCCCTATAGACCCTCTGATTTTATGAATAGAAACTTTTTTCTTAGATGTATCATAAAGTTTTGTTTTTAAACATTAACTCGGGCTGTAATTGGAAAAAACACAAAGATAATTGAATCCAGTTTTTAAAAAACCGTATTATTGCATTTTTACCTTAAAGACAACAGAAAAAGTGAAAATTGAAAGATATATAGGCATGTTTCCCATAAGAAGAAATAATTCAACCTATTATCAAAGTATTTTGTGAATGCTTTAAAAATATTTAGATTAAAAAAAATTTTAGATTCATTCAAAACCTGAGAGAAAAAATTAAACAATACCACAGCAGTTCCCCTAAAAATGCCTTACATAAACATATCCATCTACACTGAATGATATAATTCAGAAAGCCTTTATATTCCCACCATGTCTAAATGACAGACTCACAGAATACTTACACACATCCTAGTTCCTCCCATATAATTCCAAGAATTGCTTAACCGGGCATCACATAGGAGATGCACCAAAATTCAGAGATGCCATCTTTAACCTGACAAATACACACAACTGGGCTGTACTAGTCTGTTAAGTTTCCAGAAAATAAGGTAAACCACACTCTAAGTGGAATGTGACACACAACCACCCCCACTGAGACAATAACAGATAAAATGCCTGTTCCAATCTGTCTAAACAGGTAAACCCATAGATGTTCCCTCATACATAATCTTATCTGTGATAGTGAGCTAACAACTACCCAGGCAACCAAAAAGGCAGGATTTAGAGAGGCCTGTGTGCTGGTAAAGGTAATAACAAAGAGAGTACTAGGGGAATGTGATTTTGACTCCCTCTACTAGGCAGATAACTTTAATTTAGTATATTTCTATAAATTAATTCATTAATTTCTATAAATTAAGTCATTAGGACACAGATGAAGGCAGCACAGAACTTTTAAAAATCAACCACAAAAGCACTATTAACTTTTTGCCAAAAATAAGTCAAACAAAAATTACGCTCTAACTTCTCTTTCTGAAGATAGTAACCACATTCCCACTGAAATAAAGATGGGCAGATTTACTATAAACCACAATCAAATATTTGACACCAAACAATCCAAAGGCCACAGTAATCCATTTAACAATCACACTGACATCTATATTAAGTAGCACAAGTACATACGGCTTGTAGAACTAATCACCACTTCCCAATCAGCCACAACATAGAGGATCCTTCGCTTGCCAAAGGGGAGCACCACATACATGAAGGTGGATATGATCTTTATCTCTGCCTCATCTGGTTCAATCAACTATTCTGGGATCAAGAAAAGGAGCCAAACCCACTGAATCACAAACCTGGCTTCTAAAGCAAACTTGTTAACTACCCAATCTTCATACCATTAAATGAATTTCCTTGCAAATTCCCACAAGCAGGCAAATTAACCAAAGTAGGTATCTTTCTACAATGTTATATATCAATTATATCTCAATAAAACTGGGGGAAAAAACCAACAAAGTAGGTATCTTTCCTAAAACTTACCAAAGGGCTTATTATGTGTCACATCCACATTTTAAAACGCTTCATTTATAAAGAGTTTACATG
The DNA here is from genome assembly GCF_003265705.2 of Callorhinus ursinus. Classification (NCBI taxonomy): domain Eukaryota; kingdom Metazoa; phylum Chordata; class Mammalia; order Carnivora; family Otariidae; genus Callorhinus; species Callorhinus ursinus. The sequence goes on along the minus strand of NW_027397063.1, from coordinate 128,558,313 downwards.
ACCAGTAATGATACCATTAACTGTGGCTTAATGAAAAAGTAAAACTCCAAATTTCAGACATTATAAACTTTTCTTTTTAACTTTAAATAGAATTGGTTTAATTATTTTAGTTTATTTAAATAATTGCCATTATGTAATTCCTTTCCTCACACTTGTTTTCACGCATGTTTATAACACACTGGTTTAATCAAGCTAAATTATCTGTAGTAAGTCAAAACTAAATTAGACTAATGTATTAGAAAATAATACATCTTATAACAAAGTTGCAGTCTAACCATCCCATAATATTGTACATGGATTTCATTTATTAAAAATGAGCCTTAAACAAGCTCATTAAAACAAAGTAGTTCATTTTGCCGGTAATCTGTTGTCAAAATTTAAGCAAATAAGTATATAAACTAAGTTCATATATTTATCAATTTAGTTGTAAAAAGATTACAAAAATAATATATGTGGTAAAACTATTTTTTTTAAAAGATTCAAACCATTCAAATGAATACTGTCATAAGAAACAAGAGATTTTAGGTTTCATTCAAACTGGAGTTTTTCCAAAATCAATCCATTTCCAAGAATTGGCAACCAAAGCGACCAATGATTTACCATCTGAAAAAGTCTTTGATGTAACAGTCTTAAGTGTGACAAAAAGTATTACTGTTAAACAGTTTTACTTAACAAAGAAATATTTGTTGTATTTGAATAAAAGATTCTTTGATTATTATTGCAAGGGTATATACTGTATAAGACTCTCATGTAAAGAACATTAGATTTACCACAAACATAAAAAGCCTTATTAGAACTTTTCCTACACAAAACAGTTTTCAACTTGCCAAGTATCAAATAGCCATGTGCAAAATTCTCACTTTCATTAATATGTAGAGTTGCTACCTTTGCTTTCACATAAAAATAAGATCAGTAAAATCAGAAATCATACCAAACAATAAATTCTACCTTCATTCAATATTAGCAACATATTCCTGTAATCTGCCCTCTCACCTTCAATCCACAAGACTACCAATTTAAACTATGAAAACTCCATGATGGCCGGGTTCCAACACTGACCTCATATCAAAACAGAAAGAAATGTTTTATATTAGACCAACAGCCAATCTTCCAACTACTGCATCAGACCCAAGATCTAGTATAAGGTAGGAGGTCATTTTTCTCCTCTTCCTCTATCTACCTGTATATCATTAATCATTTCCAGGCAAGCACTATTACTTCTTATAAATAAACTCTGACCAGAAAATTGAAGAATGCGGTCATAAAGGAGAGAGTTTTAAATTTAACATCACTGCCTCAAATCACCCATTCTTAAACTTAGCTACAGCCAAGAAATAATGTAAACCATGAAAAAACAGTTTAATGTTCCAGTACTTTTAAAAATCAATTTCCAACAAAGTAACAAGTGAATTATCAAATAGCAAATATTTTAGCCACACTATTATTCTATCATTAAAGAAATCATTTAAGGCCCCAACACCTATTCCACTGAAAGATAATTGTATTTGTTACTCTATAATTTCATTATCTTATTGTTATTGCATTACTCTGTTTGGCAACCCCACTATACCTCTACAAACAGACTTGATAAGTATTCCATTTCTGCACAGAAACAATAACCGTCCTCCACAGTCATTTAAATTCAAACTACAATATTTTACTAATCAAATTACAAGAGTTGTACATCAGACCAACGGTTCAATTATACCTTGTGCAAAAGATACAAATAAATAAAAATCCGTAAGTACTTACCTACAGTTGGGAGGAGGGTCCAACGTAATCTCTGCAAGTTCCTTCTGAATTCTTTAAAATAAAGACAAAGTTATGTTAAAATGTCTTCACTGTCTTAGTAGTTCACTAAAATGTTATACTTTTACACAAATATTTCCCATTTATATTCTTTTTTTTGAAATACTAACACTATATAAATCATCATATATTATAATAACCAAGCCATAACTTCTGCCTTGATTTTGGCAATGCACCTACAAAGGGTAAAAAGATTGCCCATTATCAGTACATGCAGCCTGTAGAAAAACACTAAAAACTTCATCTAACCAGGACACCTGGGTGGCTCAGTCGGTTAACAGTCGAACTCTTGGCTCAAGTCATGATCCCAGGGTTGTGAGCTCAAGCCCCATGCCCTGCTCTGTGCTCAGCAGGGAGTCTGCTTCTCTCTCTCTCCCTCTGCCCCTCTGCACCGCTCGCCCACATTCTCTCTCTCTCAAATAAATAAATCTTTAAAAAAAAAAAATTTCTCTGAACCACTGATAATAACCAAAATTTCTAATGTAAATTAGATACTTTTGTCACATTATTTATGGATCATTCCAACTTCTGATTTGCACTAGAACACCTCCACATAAGACAGAAAGATTATTAAGTTGAATCCAAGCATTCTGAGTGATCCAATCAACTGGTAAAGAAAGAATTACCAGGATCTCATTCCAACACCTGAAACTGCTATCCAAATATACATGGTATTCCTCCCTGATGCCTCTAGGTTGGAGCAGATTGAGACTTTCCAATCTGACACTATTCCTTTTGCAAGAACTATCCTAATAATATGGGGATAATCATCTTAATGTCATTGCATTGCAAAAAGAACTTTTTTAAAAATCTGCTTTTGTCCTGTTTTTTTTTTACTTTGACTTTTAACTGCACCCAACCCCTTATATACATATACAAAGGCTAACAGTGCTACATTGTTTGAGACTAAGCAATCTCTTAACTATCATTCATGCATTATTAAACATAGGCTTTGTTAAAGCAAATACAAAAAAAATTCTCAAAACCACTTCTTCTCCTTTGCTTTTTAAATATGAGGATTTGCTAACTGGATACCTGCTATCTGGTAATTACTGTGACGGTAAATGGATGACAGGTAACTAAAGTACCTTAAAAAATAAGAATCTGAACAAAAACATTTACTCTCAAAGAATTTCATTTCACATCTTTTTCAATACAACAAACAAAAATACAGAAACAGCATGACTCCTCCAAGAGGATTGGCTTCAAATTCCTAAAGGAACTGCATGCTACTAACATAATTTTCACTTTTCTAAGCCATGTGATTCAAGGTTGGGGAGGCATTACAAAGCTGAGCAAGACTAATAAATTCAAAACCAAAAAAACTTTCATTTTAATTCTGCTCTACCATTAATTGAGAGTTCTTGATAAAAAGACTGCTCACATCTGCATCCTCTCCCTCAGCCTCAATTTTCTGTCCTATAAAATAAAGAGGTTTATTTTCCATTCTATAAAATGAAGAGGTTAACTAGGATTTGTTTCATCTTTAAATCATGATTCCTTCTAATTCGGATTCTGTGATGTGTTCACATGCACATAAAGTATATACAGCCCAGGGCCAACTGGGTAGCTCAGTCAGTTAAACGTCAGACTCTTGGTTTCGGCTCAGGTCATGATCTCGTGGGTCTTGGGATCAAGCCCATATAGGGCTCCATGCTCACTGAGGAGTCTGCTTGAAGATTCTTTCCTGCTGCCCCTCCCCAAACCGCACACAGGCTAAGGCGCACGGTCTCTCTCTCTCTCAAATAAACAGATCTTTTTTTTAAAAGTATATGCAGTCCATAATTAAATGAGAAATCTCAAACATCTGATACTGGCGAACACCCTTTATGAATTTCATACAGAAGTCTAAAACAGGTACTTCAAAACTAACCAAGTAAGTCCAGGTTAATGATAGCAAACTGAGCACACACACATTCACCTCCCCCTCCTTCAAGATCCCACTTGGGGCAGGCAGGAAGGAGCAGGGAGGCAAAATACCGAAAGTGCAAAAAGGAATAAACAGCAAAGAGAAGGAAATGAGAATTTCAGTGTACTTCTGGAAGACAAAGCAGACAGGTGTAAATTAAACAGGTTGAGACAGACAAGAGGGGACTGCAGAGTGCTTAAGAATATAATAAAGACACATTATTGAAGGGAGGTGGGGAGAAAAAGACAACCAGAAATCCCAGAAGAAAAACACCTGTGTAAGAAAACCATAGACCAAATATGAAGGAAACTAAAATGTAAAACTTTTTTAATCAAGTAACCAATGTTAAGGGGAAGAAAAGAGAGATTTGATCTATTTGGCCTAATGTTATGACTCGTTGGGTATTCTAGAGATCAAGATATTGGACCTGTAGGAAATCTAATCCTAAAATTCTGTTTGATCTGGCACTGAATATTTAGTTATAGTAAAAGCACTGGCAATTTATTGGTCGTTTACTTACTGACAACACAAAGAAGATGCATTGTAGCTGTGCTATGCAATGTAAATATTACTAACCTTCAAGGTGTAAAATTAAGTGTACCAAACTGAAACCAGTTTGAGAAGATGGAGGCAGAATGAAGGTATTAATATCCCCATTTTACAAAGTAGGGAACCAAGAAATACTGTTGAAAATTGAAAGAATAAGGGGGAGCCTGTGTGGCTCAGTCATTAAGCATCTGCCTTCAGCTCAGGTCATGATCCCAGAGTCCTGGGATCGAGCCCCGCATCGGGCGGGCTCCCTGCTTGGCGGGAAGCCTGCTTCTCCCTCTCCCACTCCCCCTGCTTGTGTTCCCTCTCTGGCTGTGTCTCTCTGTCAAATAAATAAATAAAATCTTTGAAAAGAAGAAGAAAGAAAAAAAACTGAAAGAGTAAGAAATAGTGGCTTAAATATTTTATTTAGTTATGAAAGACAACCACTACTCCTTTTTTAATGTAACTATTATTAACTGGGAGGAGGGAAACGGAAAGAAGAGTAGGTAAACAAGCTACATCCTCAAATTTCGTAGCAGAGAGTCAAAAGATATTATTTAAGTTAAAAATTCAACAAATAGGGTGCCTGGGTGGCTCAGTCGTTAAGCATCTGCCTTCAGCTCAGGTCATGATCCCGGGGTCCTGGGATCGAGCCCCGCATCGGGCTCCCTGCTGGGCGGGAAGCCTACTTCTCCCTCTCCCACTCCCCCTGCTTGTGTTCCTGCTCTCACTCTCTCTCTGTCAAATAAATAAAATCTTCAAAAACAAAAACAATTCAACAAATAGCTGTAAGTACTGTATATAATTTAGAGTTATGCAGAAACACCAACAGAAGGACTAAAATCAGAGAGGGGTAAAAGAGTTTGCTTCAAGGGAATAAAACTGGGATAGGGAAGGTATTTGGACAGAAAAATGTTGCTTTCCATTAAAAATGTCTCTGCAGTGCTTAGTTACTAGAAACATGAATAACAACTATGAATTGTTTTTAAACCAAGAAGACCAAAAAAATAGCCATTCAAAACAGCAAGCTTAAACTGTCAAAGAAAGTTTTTTAACAGAATTTCTTTGGGATTTTCAAATAACTCATCGTGCTCCATGCTTACACTGTCCCTTTTGGTTTAAAAAATTGATAAATCAGGGGCACTTTGGTGGCTCAACAGGTTAAGTAGGTGGCTCTCTCTCTCAAATAAATAAAATCTTTAAAAATAAATATATAAATGTCAAAGTAGTATCTGAATTAACCTAGAAAACAGAGTCATTGCAAATAAGCCTAAAGTTTAATTCTGAATGGTGATATAAACTATATATCTGTGCTTTTTTAGGATACCATCATTTAAATGATTTTGCACATCAACTGTAAGATGCATCCTGATTTCAGAAATATTAAGAGGTTTCTATATGTACATTTAGAACCAAGAAGGTTAAGTCAGTACAAAAGACTCCGTCAGACTCCTGATCTCAGCTCACATCTCGATCTCACAGTCATGAGTTTGGCTCTACGTTGGGCTCCATGCTGGGCGTGGAGTCTACTTTAAAAAAAACTGATATTCATAATTTTCTATCAAATGATTCTATAAAGGAACCCCTCTGGATGTCTATAATTCCAGATCTAATTATTCAATATAAAAACCAATTTACTGATAAATTTGACAACTCTAAGCAGTGAGTCAATATTTAAAACGTATTTTGTGCCACAACTAAGAATGGTTTTATTTCTTGACAGAAAAGATTATATTAAGAATTGCTATTTAAACAGTTGCAAAATGTCCCACTGCTTTTAACGACAGCAATTCAATTTTTCCTCAAAAGTGATCATGGTATGTATTAAGTTTCTCAGTCTTGACATGTAGGGTAAGGAAGGTAGCTATTTCAGGCACTGTCTCTTAGGGTGAGGAAAAATGAAAAAGTATCAATAATTCACACTTACAGCATACCTTTCACATGATGATTTTAGTCTATTAAAAGTGAACTAAATAAATCTCACAGAATTCTCTAATATTACTGTTTTATCATTTCCCATTTAAAAGATAAGGAAACTAAGGCTAGTTATTGTACACTGGTAAGGTTAAAGACAGGTAATTATCTTGCTAAGTCAAATAAACAAAAAGCCTCTCTCTTATCAGAACTTGTAAGGCAAAATTATTTCTTTAGACATAAATCAACTAGACAACTGCCTAAATTCCCAATTTCCATCCAGCAATGCCACTTCTTTGGTTATTATGATACAGAAGTCAGGAATTGCACATAGTTACTGAGACAAGTCAGAAGCAAAATACAAACTAAATTTCAGTTTGTAAGACTTAACCTAATACCTTAACTGTTCCAGGAATGGTTAAGAGTACTGCATGTGACTGTCATTTGCTAAAAAGAATGGAGTGGGGGGAGGGGAAGAGAAATAACAATCATGATTAATTTAGACTTAAATGAAGAATATATATCAAAATTATACAAAATGGAGAAGATATGAAGCATTCATTTTAATATCAACATATTGGATTAATGGTTCAGAAAAATGAAGCAGTACATAAGTACTGACATGTTTAAAACACACACACATATTTCAGGCTAAAGAAAATTCAGTAACTCACTCAGGTCCAAGTAGAACAAGAATATTTGGACATAGCTATTCACAAAGATATTTTCTTAGCAGTTATTTAAAAACAAAAACAAAAAAACTTCATCCCACCAAAATGACTTTCTTTTTTTTAATTTTTTATTGTTATGTTAATCACCATATATTACATAATTTGTTTTGGTGTACTGTTCCATGATTCATTGTTTGTTCAAAATGACTTTCTATACTCCTCTACAGAGTGTATTCCTTGGTCACCTGAGAACTTCTATTCTAACCAACTGAATCAACTGGTCAAATTCTTCAAAAATGAAATTATTCTCAGGAAGAAAAACATCACACCATTAATCACTAAAATATTTTGAACTTCAAAGTAGTGGGCGCCTGGGTGGCTCAGCCAGTTAAGTGTCTGCCTTTGGCTCAGGTCATGATCCCAGGGTCCTGGGATTGAGCCCCGTGTTGGGCTCCAGGCTCAGTGGGGAGCCTGCTTCTCCCCCTCCCCTTGCTCATGCACTCATGCTCTCTCTCTCTCTCAAATAAATAAAATCTTTAAAAATAAATAAATATATAAATGTCAAAGTAGTATCTGAATTAACCCAGAAAACAGTCATTGCAAATAATAAGCCTGAAGTTTAATTCTGAATGGTGATATAAACTATATATCTGTGCTTTTTAAGATACCATCAATTAAATGATTTTGCACATCAACTGTAAGATGCATCCTGATTTCAGAAACATTAAGAAGTTTCTATATATACATTTAGAACCAAGAAGGTTAAGTCAGTACAAAAGGTATTTATGAAGAGTTCTACTTCATTCTAATGTAGAAAACTAAGAGCCGATATAATAAGAATCCACCTTTCAACCTAACAAAAATTTAGTCTAAAACCAAATAGCATTCATTCCTACAACATTCTATTATGTTCAGTAAAATCACAATTTCTACTCCAAAGTTAATTTGGAATAAATGTGATTTAAAATTCACATTTGCAGGGCACCTGGGTGGCTCAGCTGGTTAAGCATCTACCTTCAGCTCAGATCATGATCCCAGGGTCCTGGGATCAAGTCCCACATAGGGCTCCCTGCTCAGCGAGGAGTCTGCTTCTCCCCTCCCTCTGCTGCTCCCCCTACTTGTGCTCTCCCAAATGAATAAAAAATCTTTAAAAAAATAAAATAAAATTCACATTTACAAATGTATCAACACTTGAAAGCAGTGCAGTCAATTCAATGACAAGCTCAAAATAGTTATTTTATTGAACTGACTAGTCAATTTAATAAATTCATCAAATTTTGTCACTGCCAGACACAGTCCAACTACATACTTGAGAACAGGAGTGATACAGACATTATCAAGAGAACAGACTATGATAAGAGTATGCCAATGTCTTAAGAAACAAATTCTTGGGCGCCTGGGTGGCTCAGTTGGTTAAGCGACTGCCTTCGGCTCAGGTCATGATCCTGGAGTCCCGGGATCGAGTCCCACATCGGGCTCCCTGCTCGGCAGGGAGTCTGCTTCTCCCTCTGACCCTCTTCCCTCTTGTGCTTTCTATCTCTCATTCTCTCTGTCTCTCAAATAAATAAATAAAATCTTAAAAAAATATATTTAAAAAAAAAATAAAAAAAAAAAACAAATTCTTGCCAAAGAGCAAAACTTGATCAAAGATATAACTATAATCTTCCTCTTCGCTCAAAACAGATGAAATTAATTTATACCATTATTTAAATAAAATACCTACTTAAATGTTTCCTGTATCCTACCCTACATTACTTTTCTATAATACTTGAAAACTGAGGGTTTTTTTTAAGAAAACATGTTTCCACATGTTTTCTACATGTTCTTCAACGCTACTAAATGCCAGAACCTTCCTCCAGAAGATCTCCAGGTGGTTTATGGGTGACAGTATCTGAAGTGACTTAATCATTTGACAGAGAGAGAGAGAGTGAGCACAGGCATGGGGGAGGGGCAGAGGGAGAGGGAGGAGCAGGCTCTCTGCGGAGCAGGGAGCCCATCACAGGACTTGATCCCAGGACCCTGGGATCATGACCTGAGCTGAAGGCAGACGCTTAACTGACTGAGCCACCCACGCGCCCCCGAATCTGTAATTTTAAAATTGTGATTCATAACCTTCCTCTAGAAGATCTTTAGGTGATTTATGGGTGACAGTATCTGAAGTGACTTAATCATTTATTATGGATTTTAAGTATAAAAATGCTGCTTCCCTCTGATTTTTTAAGTTAAAAGATAAAGCTTAATTCTTCACTCTTCCTTTCCCCCAATTTAGTTGATAGTGGAGTTATTTTTGTCATCTTTGCTTAAGTTCTAACAACTGAGGAAAAAAAATTGAGAACCATGAGGGCAAACACCCACGTCTTTTATTTATTTATATATTTATTTTTTTTTAAAGATTTTATTTATTTATTTGACAGAGACAGTGAGAGAGGGAACACAAGCAGGGGGAGCGGGAGAGGGAGAAGCAGGCTTCCTGACGAGCAAGGAGCCCAATGCGGGGCTCGATCCCAGGAGCCTGGGATCATGACCTGAGCCGAAGGCAGACGCCCAACGACTGAACCACTCAGGCGCCCCCAACCACGTCTTTTAAATTCATCATTATATCTACAGTGCCTACCATAGGAGGGTCACAGTATTTACTTACTGGCTGCCTTAGAACCTTGAGTTTATTATAGGGATTGGATCTTCCATGGATATTAAGATCCCAGTATTAATCAGAAGATTCAAAGTTAGAGGTAGTTTCAAAATAAAATTCTTATTATCGTTAATTGGTTTTTATTCAGATGAGAAGTCTTTTCCATATGGTGTCATTTTATAAGAGATATTTATCAGAAGCAGTGCAGAGCTTGAACTCTAGGAGATGGGGTCTGGGTTTCATTATAGGTTCTGGCATTTAATAGCCTTGTGATCTTAGATACATAATTTAACATTTCTAATCCTGGGTTTCCTTTTCTGTGAAATGGAGATAATAATGGTACCATCTTCACAGGGCTGTTGTGAGGACTAAATGTGATAAAGCATCTATCTGGCATCTAGTAATGTCTCATACACTGATGCTGTCATTTATAGACCCTGTGCAGTTAAAGTCTTATAGATATTCTTTTTAAAGTTTTATTTATGTATTTGACAGAGAGAGACACAGCGAAAGAGGGAACACAAGCAGGGGGAGTGGGAGAGGGAGAAGCAGGCCTCCCGCAGAGCAGGGAGCCCGATGCGGGGCTCGATCCCAAGACCCTGGGATCATGACTAAGCCGAAGGCAGATGCTTAACGACTGAGCCACCCAGGTGCCCCTGTAGATATTTTTCAAGTTCACTTGATAAACTTTAGGAAAATGAGATATATGTTAGCCTTTGAGGACACAGTGCTGTTGTTAAACTAGAAATACTCAGAAGCTGTGATTACATGCATTTTATAGTAACTCAAGAAAAGCACTTTGTACATAGGTGCTCAATTGCATGAAATGTGCTATAATTGAAGAACTAATGATTTTGTGTCGAAACATGTTTTCTTAAAAAAAAAAATCTCAGTTATGCGTCTGCCTTCAGCTCAGGTGATGATCTCAGGGTCCTGGGATTGAGCCCTGCATCAGGCTCCCTGCTCAGCGGGGAGTCTGCTTCTCCCTCTGCCTCTCCCTCTGTCCTTCCCTCCCACTCATGTCTCTCTCTTTCTCAAATAAAATCTTTAAAAAAAAAAATCACACATTTACAAGAACGAATCTGTCAGTGGAGGGATTCCTTCAGTAAAGAAGCAACACTTCCTACTTTAACCAATGCAATAATACTGATTTCTATTACGTGCCAATAAGGCACTTCTTGGATTCTTTACACACACACCATCTCAATACTACATCTTTTCCCCTACCTAAAAGGGTGGGGCGGACTAGGTTTAAATACATAAACTATACTTTGTTTTACACACTGTATTAAAATGAAGTAAAAGATGATCCATGTACTTGAAAAAATTCATGCAATCCTCACTTTCACACATGGTACATTTAATAATCTCTCATAAGCAGAATTTGGTCTTTTGATACATCACTCAAGAAATATGATTTTGAGGGATTTTATGGTGGTACCCCCAACCAGGGGAAAAGGCAGGGCTTCAAGAAGCAGACAGAAGTCTTTGCTAACTAGCAATCATGGGAGAACTGAGCAGAGCCAGGAGAAGCACTATCTAGACCCTACTCCCCACAGACCTGGCCAGCCCATCCTCTCCCTTTTCTGACAAGCTGAAGATGCCACGTGGAAACCCTTACTATCAGAAGCTGAGGACTGAATGATCGTTTCCTCGTGTATATGCAGCCACACTCTGTACCTGAGTGTCTCTCACCCACCCACCCGAAGCTCCTTTCTTTCATCTGGATGCCATATTTTCTCCATTCTTACCTTTCTTATCCACACTAACTCAACCCCCCATTTCCCAGCAGCAGGTCATTCTGTGTTTTGGCAGCAGAGGGGTCAGGTCAGCCAGCTAAGGCCTCCAGACTTGTGTGGTGTGACAGCAAAAACAAATGGAAACCTTTTCCCCACACAGGCATGTTCGAGCATAAAGTCTTAAAGTTTGAGACAATCTGACTTCCACACAACTCCTTCAACAGAAGTCAGGGATCAGCAACACGCTTTTGGGAAGGGGATGACTACCACAGACAGTCCCTTGGAATGAGCTGCTGACCACTATCACTCCAACATCTCTTCCTAGAAACTCATGCCACATGGAGGCCTGAGATGGTTCTTCCTGATCCTATGAATTGACTAGGCCAGAGGGAAACAAGGTCTGCTAGACCATAATGGTTTTTGTTCTTCAGGAAAGGACCCTCTAAATCCATACTACCCAATAAAATATAAAACTACCATTCAACATTCAGACATTCCACTATGCCTAAAACTTACAAAATGCTTTCACTATGCTTCCTATTTGATATCTTTTAAAAGCTATTAGAACATTAAACCATAAAATCAGGAAAAACTGTACTCAATTTAGTCTACTTTTAAATTATTTTCCAAGAGATTTTCTATAATTAAGCAATATTAAAGCATATTTCTCTCATCATAAGCAACTGATGTGGCAAAAGAGAATCACCCAACTATCTACCTTCCAGATCTATTGTCTAGAGAAAAAAAAAATCTGTATCAAGATGGATCCACTGCCTTATATAATGAAACCAAGATGTATCTGTTGAACTTCAGCAGTTCTAACTTCACTAACAGGGAGTAGTAGAAAATACACATCATTCAACAACTATTTTAACAGAATCCTACTCACTATCCTGTGTTACAGAAGAAAGGAAAATATTTATGGTCAAGTAAATCAAACTATCACACTTTTACACACATTTTCCTATATATGCTCAATTAATAATAAACACATACAAACACACTATGGATATATATTTTTATGAATCTGCCATACTGTTTAACTGACTTTAAATACTAAAAAGTTCGGGGCACCTGGATGGCTCAGTTGGTTAAGTGACTAACTTCAGCTCAGGTCATGATCCTAGAGTCCCGGGATCGAGTCCCGCATCCTGCTGAGCAGGGAGCCCGCTTCTCCTTCTGACCCTCCCCCACTCATGCTCTATCTCATTCTCTCTCTCAAAAAAATAAATAAAATCTAAAAAAAAAAAAAATACTAAAAAGTTCATATTGCCTACAATTAAAACACTGTAAAAGAAATAATCTTGAAGAAGAAAGAAAAATCCATGAATTTCATGGTCCACATCCCAGAAAAATGATTAAATACTACAGAAAGATAGAACTTAAGACAATAAATTGATACTAAAACTAAAAAGGGATAATTACTGAGGTACCTTTTAGCACTAGTCGACAATTTAGCAGCTGTTTTGCTGGATATTTTTCCCTCCTTTTTCTTGGGCTGAACTTGTTCTCTTTCGGGTTCTTGCTGAACACTTTCACGTTGGTCTCCATCAGAACTTCCTCCACTAGTGCTTGGACTGTCATCAACTCTTTGTGCCTCAGTGGACATTTTAGATCCTGGATTAAAAATCAAAGATCATTTGTTTAGTCATGGGAGGACTACCTTTAGAATAGAGAGAAAGTGAGCCTCAAAGTAGAAGTAAAACTAATATACAATGAATACAGTGGTCACTTACAAATCAGCTTTGGGAGTTGCCAAAACTTTTCTCTCAAAATGCCCTGAGAAAGAAAATGAAAACACACAAAATATATATACAAAACGTTCATAGTAACATTATTCATAAAGCCAAAAAGAGGAAACAACTCAAATGTCCACTAACTGATAAATGGATAAACCAAATGTGATAAAGCCACACAATGGAATATTATTCAGCCATATAAAGGAATGAGGCACAATACGTACACACTACAACATGAATGAACTTTGAAAACATTATGGTAAGTGAAAGAAGCCAGTCACAAAAGACAACAAACTGTATGATTCCATTTACATGAACTGTCCAGAATAGGCAGATTCACAGAGACAGAGAAGTCAATAAGTGGTTGCCAGGGAATAGGAATGAGGGAAAAATGGGGAAGGACTGCTAATAGGTATGAAGTATCCTTTTGGGGTAATGAAAATGTTCTTAAATTACGTAAGGGTGATGTTGTACAACTCTAAAAATTCCGAAAACTACTAAATTAAAATCCTCCAAACTAGTCAACTGTTACCTTCTGATAACAGAAGAACACAAAAGAACACAGAGGCCCACATGATTCTAAATAAAAACTGAACCACATGATGGTGTCAGCACTGATCGAGCAATATACCAAGCAACTGTGTTTCACAAGAAATGGAGACTGTCTTGAGAGGCTGAAGGGCTCTTTTTTATTTTTTTTTCCAGTCTTGGATAAAATATCCCTGAAGGCTTTCAAATTCCCTTTGCTCTGAGTTCATGCTCCCCAAGCAGCTCTGATTATCAACTCAACTTCCTTAATACCTTGACACATAATAGCTGCTATAACCTGGATAGCAGATACAAAAAAATTCTAGTAAGTGAAAAGGGACATCCCTTCTCAACTATCATCCCATCAAAATCAATTTCTGAGTTTGATTTCTATGAATACATCCCTTATGACCAAACTAGCTTAGAGTGTACTGACAAATTCAAAACAAAACTGACCAATCAATGCCCAGACTCTAAAGGGCCTTGTGCTCACCACGTTACTGTCACCTAATAACCACTTTGTAAAAGAAAGATACCTCAAATAAAGCACTGTTTTTTATTACTATAATTAGTCTAAATATATAGCTACTTGACAATGATGAAAATTCATCATCACCGGAGATTTAACTTACAGCTTGCTCTAAATCTAAGTGATTTCATAATACAAATCTTTAATGGATTGAAATTTTTATTGTAAGGCTAACCAAAATGCAGCATAACAGAATGAAAAAATCAGGAAGCACAGAGAGGTGAAGAGTCAACAGAAAATACTGTATGCCTTCCGTGAGACATCACACAAAACACACCACCACCCCTCTCAACTCCATCAGCTCCCATCCCCCATGCCAAACAAAATAGATCTGCACAAGCTGCTCTGAAACACATTGACAGAGAAATGTGACTGCTCTTCTACCTATTCTGTAAATGGAGAGCATCAGTCTCCACAGCTGTGACACCTTTTATGAGCATTAAAGTCACTTAATAGAATACTGAAATTTTATATCAGTATGTTTCACGTCTAGCTCTAACAGTCCTAACATATTTCTTGCTTTTTTTTCATTTTTATTTCACTTTAATTCTTACCCTTGGATTTAACATTGATTTTTTTTCCAGCTTACTTCTTTCAGTTAAAATAAATCAGAAGTTTAAAATCTAGTATGTATATATAAAAGCATGTTAGAGCACATGGAAGTAAGAAAGAGAACAATTCTCAGGGAAAGGTCCTTGGATATAGCAAAATGCTGTTGGCAATACTTTAAGAAATGTGAAATGAGTAAGAATTCATTTTAAACATCCCAAACCAGAAGCAATCCATTACATGACAAATATACGGAAACCTAAATGAAATTCTTTTTTACTGAACATGGAGCCTCAGCTTAATAAACTATACCTACAGTTTCAATTATATATTACATTAGTTATATATATTTATATATACACATTTATATAGTTATAAGTATATATAAATACACACACATTCTTCTTCATGTTCTTATTTATGTACATTTGCATACTAATAATGCAATGAGCATATAATCACTTGAAAGATTACTCAATGGTTCAATCTGAGCCATAATCTGAAGCCCAAATTTCAAAAATTGCTTCAGAATATCGGAAAACTAAAACTAGTCTCTCTAGAGAACTATTAAAAAATACCACAATGTGGAACCTGGCTGACTCAGTTGGTAGAGCATGCCAATTCGGGGTTGTGAGTTCGAGCCTAATGTTGGGTGTAGAGATTACTAACTAAATTAATTAATTAATTTTAAAAAACGATTAAAAATATCCAAATAGGGAGTGAGTGCTAATAGGGATGGTGTTTTTTTTTTTTAAGGTGCTGAAAATGTTCTAAAATCAGATAGTTGTGATGGCTGCACAACCTTGTGAATATATACTAAGACCACTTAGTATACTATATATTTTGAAAAGGTGAGTTTTGCATTTTGTGGGTTATAGCTCCACAAAGCGGTTATTAACAAATGGGTTTGGGTCTCAGTGTGTTTGGCTGATGGAGTTTAGAAAATTGACAGATCAAGAAATGAATGGAGAAGTACTGAGTATCTGGATACTAAAAGAAGGCCAATAGAGGGTAAGTATTAAAAGAAATTCTTAACTGAAGAAAAATTCTTGAAGTGTAACATACATACAGAACAGTACACAAATAGTGAGTGTTGGCCAATGAGTTGTCATGTACTGAACACACTTGTGTTACCAGTATCCAGGCCAAAAAAACAGCATATTCACCTCTCCTGTCACTACCCTAACCTCTAATACCACATCTTGCCCATCTTTGAACTTTACATAAATAAATTGTATGATGATATACTCAAGTTTTATTCCTTTCCATAAAAAGAGAAACTCAAACAGAGGTATAATTTCTATAATTTCACCATAGAGAAAAAAATTTTATTTCCATTTTTGACCTCAGATACTTTATTTCATCCAAATCTTAACCTACAGATGATAAATTCATCTGACACCACTAATAACCACTACAGAAACTGTCAGGAACAAAGTTTTCATATCTTCTTCAAATATCAAGAAAAAGGCAACTTTACCCTGATTTTGGTTTTTAAATGCCTAATTACAGAAAAAAGTACTGGAAAAAAATTATTGCACCAC
This sequence comes from Callorhinus ursinus, assembly GCF_003265705.2. Classification (NCBI taxonomy): domain Eukaryota; kingdom Metazoa; phylum Chordata; class Mammalia; order Carnivora; family Otariidae; genus Callorhinus; species Callorhinus ursinus. The sequence goes on along the minus strand of NW_027397063.1, from coordinate 128,542,219 downwards.
TCAGGTGGCAAGTAATTTTTATGAAGAAAAAGCAGTCCACAAGCATTTTAATTAGGTATAAATATAAAACTGGTGTTTTCTCTTTCCAAAGTATAAATGAATAAAAAGTCATGAATTAAAACTCTTTAAAGTTATCTTCTAAATCGGCATTTTAAAATTATCTTCAATATCAATTCCTAATTAGCTAATTTGATCAAATCATCTAATCTAGAAAGAAGATAAACTTAAATTCCAAGGTTATAAACACAGAGCTCCTCTTCAATGATCGTTTTAAAGCTAATAAGATATTTAACTCTATATTTTTAAATATAGACTCAAAGTAAAACTTGGCTTCTAAACATAAAATAGAAGATAGACTTTCCTCAAACGTGTTAAATTTAGAGTTTAGATATTGTTCCTTCTTCAACACACAAATTAAGCCTGTATTAGCTATGTACTCTATGTGGTAATTACAGTCCTGGAAATCAGCAATATAGTAAATGAAATTCACATGTTCCATAAAAATGAAATGATTCAGTTACAAATATAACTGATAACGTAAAAGCTATTATAGTCACTTCATAAATTCGATTACTGCTCAGATAAGCCTTATAACTGTTTCTCATGTTATAAAACTGCAAAAGCAATGTTCATTTGAGCTTTTACAACAGGAAAATGCTTAATTCTGTCATTTAATATCTTGTTATTTGTCTTCTTACTCACATTTCTAAACTTTTCTAAAATGTAAAATGAAACACAATTTTGGAGGAAAAGGTGCTATGTTCTGGGGGAGATAAAATAGGGTATTACATTATATGAAAACACTCCATCATCAGCATCAACCCGCATACAAAACGCTAAAGAGCCAGAGCATCCAAATCGCTGAGACAATTATTTAAATTCCAAGGTCCAGACTGAATTATTATCACATATTCAGAAACACGCTTTTTAAAGAATAGGGAATAAAAAAAACTAAGAAGAGCTTAAAATCTTTCCAAAGCGCTAATCTGAAGGTAAACCCTAGGACTTCCTTTTGTACTTTTAAATAAAAATATTTGAGTAGACTCTCAAGAATACACAATACAAAACGATGAATCTTGAAAACATGCAAATAGGTCTAACAGCCACCGAGCACAGGATGATGTCTTTCTAAAGCGGCCTTAATTTCCTTAAGGGAAGATAGATTGGACATTTCTGGTTGGTCGTGGGAAAAAAAAAAAAAAGCCACAAGAAGCTATGCTTCATCTTCATTAGAAATGGTAAAGGGCAAAAGGATCAAAACATTATGAGAGAAGAGAGGGGGAGAAGTGGAAGGAGGAGGGCAGAGGGAATCCAGTTTCAAACCAGGCCAGTGGGGGCTGCAGAGAAGAGACCAGAGAAAAATGGGCTTCGGCTCCAAACTGTGACAAGCGCTAGGCTTCACAAAAGACCAATACAACACACACTTCACACCAGGGTATACACAAACACACCCCACAAGGTCTTCCCCCAGGAGGGCCACGGGGGTGCGGCGGCGGGGGAGCCAGACCCGGCACTCACCAGGAGAGACACCATGTGCAGCAATTATGCAATTAGGGAAAATAGCAAAAGATCAAGCCGGGCACTTTCCACCGTGACATTTATCCAGTACTTTTGCAAAGACTTAGTTCCAGGATGCGGCTGGGAGAGGAAAGGGGCTGGGAGGGTGGCGAAGGATGGGGAACTGAGAACGGAAGGGGGTAGAAGATGGGCAGGCAGGGACGAGGCGGGGGGAGATAGGAAGGGGGGGAGGGGTGGAAAAGGCGAGAAACCGGGGCAAGGAGGCTCGCGGGAGGGGACGCAGGGAACGGGGCACGCCGGGGAACAGGGGAGAGAACTAGGGCGCAAGCGGTGTAAGCAGAGACCTGCGACGTGGTGGCGAGGTTGGGGGGGCGCCCGCCAGAGGGAGGACGCCGGAGACAGGGAGGAATGGTGGAGGGGGGAGCCACCGGCGAGGCCCGGGCGAATACCTGAGGGAGGGGCGTCCGCGCAGGTCTCGGGCTCCAGCCCAAGCGCGGGGAGAGACGGCTGCGGAGACGGGGGGAGGGGGCGGGGGGGCCTGGGAGGCCCCGAGGACGGGGTGTCCCCGCAGACCGTCTAGTCACCGAAAGCCGGACCCGCGCACCACGCACCCGGCCGCCCGGCCACGCCTGTCCCCACCGGGCTCGCGCCCGCCCGGGCTCACCCTCAGCGCCGCCACCGCCGCCCGCGGCCGTTCCAGCTCCGGCTCCCGAGGCTGCTGCCCGCGGCTGCTGCTGTGGCCGCCCCTGAGTCCTGGAAAGTGAAGCCACCGCCTCCGTGAGACGCTGCCGCCGCCCGGCCGTCCGCGCGCGCTCCCGCGAGTGCGCGTCCCCGCGTGCCCGCCCGGGAGAGACCGCGAGAGCGCGAGCCCCACGTCGGCCGTGCCGCGCCGCGCGCCTCCCTGCACCCCAAGCCCGCTCCGCCCCGCCTCCTCCCGGCGCGTGGCCGCGAGGGGGCGGGGGCGGGCGCGCGCACAGGCGGGCTGCCCTGTCGGCCTGGCGAGGGGGCGGGGAGGCGGCGCGGAAAAGTAAAGTGACAGCCGAGTCCCGCGAGTGAGCAGCGGCGGGGGTGGGCGAGGGCCGTCCCACGGAGAAGGGAAAGCAGGGACCGGGAAAGGTTAGGGAAACAGAGGCTGGTTAGGCGACCTGAAGGGAAGGGACGCGGGGACCTTGACGGGCACGCGCATTAAGGGGAAATGCTGGCTGGGGGGTGGGAGTTGCCCTAAGACGAAACTGGGTGCGGCGTTTTACGCCCATCCACTGCAGCCCTGGACTTCACACTTCCCTCAAAACGTTCGCAAAGTACGCTACTGGGACTGACCCTGTTGACTTACCAGCCAGAACTCGGGCGCATGGTGCCCACATGCACCCAAGATGAGAAAACTTCGCACTATCCTGGAAAGTTCGCAAAGGCTAACCCAGACTCCCTACGCTACACTGCAACACGAATATCCTCCTGCGTTTTGGTTCGCCCTGGCCTAGAACGTACACGGGTAGCCAGGAGCTCCACGCCATTTAGCCCTGGGATATTGGGGAGAGAGGTGAAAGGAGGAGGAGCTATCAGAGTGAGTAGGAGCTGCATTAATGCCCAGTCAAAGGCAATGGGAACAGTGGCAGTGCTGTGGGTAACTCGAGGGAACATTAGGTTCCCCTATAATCTTCACCCCAAATAATCATTAAAAAACAAAACAAAAACCCCTATGCCTGCTATGCAAACTCAGCTTCTACAAAATTTCCCCCACCTCCACCCCTAGCTCCTCTTACTGATTGCTGTTGCTGCTGCTAGACCCCTCCTATATACGAGCTGTCACTCTATGTGTGACATACCCTACAGCTGTCACTTTTTGTGGCAAAAGTGTCCAGCCTACAAAGGGCTGAAGATAGCCCCCACAGAGTCCCGCACAATTCAAGCAGCCGAAAGAAATCAGTGCAGTAAGACCCCAGAGGACAGGAGCAAGTCAAGATACATACATATGTCTAGAACTGAAAATCCTTTTACCGAATGCCTTCTTGAGGAACACTACTTAATAACATCCCTGAAATTGGCAAAAGCAGGTATTGGCTTCCAGCCTCCAGAAATCACTATTGAGTAGAAAGTAGGTGTGTTCTGGGGATCGTTTCTATGCAGCACTCAAGAATATCAATAGGCCCTGTTACCCTAAAACTCAAAAACATGTACTGGAGGATTACAAATTAGCATGTCCTGAGATTATCAATTATATTACCATCTATACCTCTCACATGGCACAATATTTTATGCATATAATGCATAAAAGTTGCTTTTTAATTTTAGAATATGACCAAAATAGAACATTTCATAGATTGCCTTAAATGTCTGCATAATTTATTTTACCTCATTAAATCTCCATGTTTTAATATTTTCATTTTCCTGATTGTGTTTTATAATGATTTGGTGAGGATAGATGACAGAATTCCCGTTTTCTAGGTCGCTATGCTTTTCTCCAATAGACTACTGGGATATATACTCAGGTATATATCCTGTTGGGTTTTGTTTGAGTATTTTGTAACAAAGTTCTCTTCTGTTACAGAAAGTATCAAAGTTGTTTTTTAGTCCTGGTCATTGGCAGCTGGTGGCTAGGAATGCAGCAATGTCTACTTTTTGTGAAAGAATTGGAAAGGTTTTCACTGCTTAACTGCTGAAGCTATGATTGCTGTGATACTTCATTTATCTGCAGATGTTTTAACTGCTGTGTACTATTTATTGAATTTAAGAAATTAAGGGTATAATACAAATCAGAATTGCCTTTTCATTAATTCAAAGAATGTCTGAAAAAACAACAACAACAAAAAAGAATGTCTGTTGAGTACTAGGCACTGTCTAGTTGGTTGGGATATGACATTGAATAAAAGAGAAAAATCCCAGGCACCTGGGTGGCTCAGTCTGTTAAGCATCTGCCTTTGGCTGCTGTCATGATCCTGGAGTCCTGGGATGGAGCCCCTCGTGGAGCTCCCTGTTTAGCTCCTCCTCCCCATTCATGTTCTCTCTCTCTCTCAAATAAATAAATAAAAATCTTTAAAAAGAAAGAAAAGAGAGGAAGAAATCCCTGTCCTTACAGAGCTTCCCTATTTCTGACCTTTCTCTTTGTTTTACAATCTACATCCAATTCATCAGCAAATTCTGTCCATGCTACCTTCAAAAATACATTCTGAAAGTATCCACTTCTTCCCACCTCCCTTCCCACAGCTCAGACCCTAATCTAAGCTACCATCATCTCTCAACTATAGCCTCCTACCTGATCCTGCTACTTCCTTTACCTACCATTCCTCCATTTCCCCCCCATCCCAACACACAATAGTCTATTTTGTCCTTTAAAATATAGGTCTCAGGGCGCCAGGGTGGCTCAGTTGTTAAGCATCTGCCTTTGGCTAAGGTCATGGTCCCAGGGTCCTGGGATCGAGCCCCGCATAGGGCTCCCCGCTCCGCGGGAGGCCTGCTTCTCCCTCTCTCACTCCCACTGCTTGTGTTCCCTCTCTCGCTGTGTCTCTCTCTGTCAAATAAATAAATAAAATCTTTTTAAAAATAAATAAAATATAGGTTTCTCCTCTTCTCAAAACCTTCAGTGGTGGGGCCCCTGGGTAGCTCAGTCGGTTGGGCATCTACCTTTGGCTCAGGTCATGATCCCAGGGTCCTGGGATCAAGCCCTGCACTCAGCTCCCTGCTCAGCAGGAAGCCTGCTTCTCCTTCTCCCTCTGCAATTACCCCCACTTGTGCTCTCTGGCTCTCTCTATCTCTCTGTCAAATAAATAAATAAAATCTTAAAAAAAAAAAAAAAAACTTTCAGTGGCTTCCCATCCTAGAGCAACACCCAAAATTCTTACAATGGCTTCATGGCCCATGATCTGCCCCCGACCCTCAACCAGGACCCCTCTGACCTCACACTGTAAAACTTCACCCCATTCTCATTTCCCTCCAGCCACACTGTCCTCCTTGCTATTATGGAACACACCAAACATTTCTCTAAATACTTCTGACTTAACAATTTCCTATCTCTAGAACATTCTTCCCTTCACCTCTTCCCCCCAGCACTCCCTATAACCCTTACTCTGCTTTATTTTTTTCATGATCATCATAATGAATCTAAAATAATATATTTTTTTTACTTATCTGTTTATTTTAGTCTTCTGTTTCTCCCCTGGTCCTCCCTCCTTCCTCCTCTACATATAAGTATCTTGGGAACAAGGATTTTGTTGGCTGAGGTTCATTGCTATAAATATATATATATTTTTTTTCAATAAATATTAGTGCAGTGAATGAAATTGACTTCTTGCTGTTAAGGACACAGTAGACATTGTTTTAATTTCTTCAATAATAATTAGCACTTAGTGTGTTCTTGATCTGTACCAGGCAAAGTTCAAGCACTTTACATATACTAGCTCACAAACACCCCATAAGTTTGGTTTCATTCAGTCAACCCCACTGTATAGATGAGAACATTGAAGTACAGAGGGATTAAGTCACTTGCCCACAATCACACAGCTAGTGAGTGGCAGAGCTGGGATTTGAAATCAGCAGTTTCGCTCTGGAGTTGATGAAATTCAGGACACATTAACTCGAGCCCAGTGTTACAAACAGATCTCACTTGATTTTCTCAAGTCCTCTCCCCTAAGACTCAAACTTGATCTCCAAAACAAATAGCTTACCTGCCTTGTATTTTCTGCTCTCGTCCATCAATCCATCATCATGAACTCACTCCTTTCCTACCCTTCTTATTTCTGGGCCTTAATATATAGCCTACATTTTTCCTCCTAGAATTGGCAAATAAGAATAGTTTTTGTAGGGCCCTTCTTATAATTTTTGTTACTGCCAACTTCATGAGTAGGTAGAGTCACAATTAGTTTTCTAGCATGACTAGAAGTGTGCTAGAAAAGACCTCTCTGGGAGTAACTGGACTGGTTTCAGCAAAATGCATCATACTGCTAGAGCTGCTCCTTCTTTAGGCTGCTCCCATTCTTGTTAGGCACCCAATGGTCAAGGATTGTTAAATATTTGGATTGTACTCCCTGGAGGAAATATCATTATTAGCATAAGTTTACCAAAGATTAGGACCCTGTGAGAATTGAATGAAAGACAACAATCTTTTGCTTACAGTCTGGCTTGAAAGGGGCTATAGGGCACTCTGTGGTCACTCTGAATGTCTTGGATACTTAAGAGGAAAAACACTGATGTGGGAAAATTGAAGCTCCATTAAAGCTGAGACCCTAGGACCTCATTACTTAGTACCGTACCAACACAGAGGCATGTACCAGGTGTTTAAAAAATGTTTGATGCAGCAGAGGGTTACCAGATGACAGTAGGTGGGGGGATAGGTTAAAAAGGTGGTGGGGATTAAGAGCACACTAATCATGATGAGCACTGAGTGATGTGTAGAATTGTTGAATCCCTATATTGTACACCTGACACTAATATAATATGGTATGTTAACTGTACTGGAATTAACATTTAAAACTTAATAAACTTAATAAAAAAAGAAGTTTGTTGAATGCATGAATACATGAATTCCTAACAGGTAATGGAAGAGTGCTGAGGACAAATGCCCCTGGTGAGGGACTGACACCTGGGCTGCCATGTACAATTTATACATATTGCACATTGCGAAGCATCAGTTTTGCAATGTGCAAAGAGTAGGCACCCCCCAAATGTTAGTCAAATGAATAAATACACTTGCTTTTTCAACTACCATTTCATCATTCACATAAATTAAGATGCAAACACAGAAGTCTGGCTGCTTCTCCCACCCCTGGTCCCTGCCCAAGTACGGTAGTTAGTCTCTAAGATGTCCCCAATGATCCCCACCCCTGGTCTTCACATCCTTGTGCAGTTCCCTCCCACTTCATACTAGGGCTGGCTAATAAATGATAAGAAGTGATAGTACCTCACTTCTGAGATTAGTATATAAAAGATACTAGGACTTCCATCTTGGTTGCTTGCTGGTTCTCTCACTCTCATCATTCACTCTGGGGGAAGCTAGCTGACATTTGGAAGCAGCCCTATGCAGGGGCCCTTGTGACTAGAAACTGAGGTCTCCTACTGACATCCACATGAGCAAACTCAGAAGGAGATTCTTCCACCCTAGTCAAGCCTTCAGATACTACAACCTTGCTCAACATAGGCAGTGGAAACTCATGAAAGACCCTGAGACAGAAACATCCAGCTAAACCACTCTTGAACCTTGAGATAATAATGTTTGTAGTTTTCAGCCACTACGTTTTGAGGGTAATTTCTCAAGCAGCAATAGATAATTAACACACATGCTCCCTGCCCTCCTGATGATGATGTCCTCCTCAAATCCTCTACATACCAAGGATGCTACTGCTGTGGTAGTTTCTGCAGGGCAAGGAGTCCCACTCACTGCTGAAATGGGTTATTACTTCCAACTTCCCAGAAATATAGTGGGGTTTAAGCAGGGGCTAAGATATGGGTAAAGGGTATCAAGAGAGAGCATAGGCCAGGAATGGGAAAAAGGAAAGGTGGTTCAGAGGAGCCATCTTTAGACACCATAGGAGCAAGAGAGAAAGAGTCCTGCTCTGACAAAGACTATCATCGGAACAAAGGAAAGAATAATGATATCTAAGTGTCAGGGATTTGTTGAGCAATGAGATTATAGATAAGGTTTTCTTTGTTAAAGTTATTACACTGCTATTAGTACAATAAGTAAAAAAATATTTGAAACTTAGCAAAACCTCTGAAGGAAACAAAGACAGAACAAAGGAAAGCCTTGCCCTGATTTTGTCTTTCTTATGCAGTACAGAGATGCTTTGGAAGTGGGCTGTCTGGTTTCATGATCCTGACTCTACTTCTTCCTTGATCGTGGACAAGGTATTTATCATCTCATTGGCTCAGATTCCTTGTCTACCAATGGGGCTTATTTTAATAGCTGATACTTACATAGGGTAAGAGAGAAGATTAAATGAGTTAATACATATAAGCAACTTAAACAGAGCTCGAAACAAAATGACTGTCATACAAGCATGAGATACTAGTCTTCCTAATGCTTTGTTAAGTAGGAGGTCATGTCAACCTCAAGTCTGGGGCCTATGATCTGTCTTGACTTTGCCACTTTTTCTTGCAAAGAGTCTCCCAGTTCATCACAGCATCATGTCTCCCCTTGCATCCTATACTGTTTAAAAGACTATGTCCCCTAGTTTGCTGTGAGCTGCTCAAGGGCAGAGACCATGCTTAGAATAAAGAGTAGGAACCTCCTAAATGTTGGCCAAATGAATGAATATAACTGCTTTTTCAACTGCCATTTCCCCAAATTATGGAATTTGGGGAAGTAAATGTAATTGTTTCACATCATTCATTTTAACAGCCATTTCAAAGAATGCTCTTTAGTATTTCTTTTACATTCAGAAAGTGTATTAATGAATATTTTCCAGAGCTTTATGAACACTCTGGCCCTCTCTGCAGATTCCATGAAGAAAAACTGAAATCTCTTTATATATGGCCAGAATGAAAAAAAAAAGGTACAATTTTCTGTCTTTATCTTATTGCTTTTATTTTCCTCTACAGTCATCTCAGTATTCCCTTGTCTACTTAGAAATGCACAGGTCTTGGGCGCCTGGGTGGCTCAGTTGGTTGGGCGACTGCCTTCGGCTCAGGTCATGATCCTGGAGTCCCGGGATCGAGTCCTGCATCGGGCTCCCTGCTCGGCGGGGAGTCCGCTTCTCCCTCTGACCCTCTTCCCTCTCGTGCTCTCTATCTCTCATTCTCTCTCTCTCAAATAAATAAAATCTTAAAAATAAATAAATAAATGAAACCAGACTGGTAGGTCAACATTTAAAAAAAAAAAAGAAAGAAAGAAATGCACAGGTCTTTTAATAACACCTTTATCAAGATATAACTCACAGGCCATCCAATTCACCAAATTAAAATGCCTAATGATGGTTTTTTAGTATATTCACAAATTCATGGGAGGGCACAATTTTTGTGAATAGAAAAGAATGAAGACTCTTGCACTCCTTTCACTTTCTTTCTATTCCGTTATATTTTTCTACTGACCAGGACTTACCACAAGTACCCTACAGGCGAACAATTTCCTTGGGCTCTCTGGGATTAATATTCAAACCAAGGTAATATCATGAGAGAAGCCAAGTGTCAGAGCCCCCAGTTGGTCATTTCTCTTGCTATTGTGGTCCTATTCATGCTGTGTCTTGGAACACTGGCATTCCCCCGTATCAGCTGAGTTTTCCAGAGAGCAGACACCAAGGTGTAGTTAGAAATGCAAGAGACTTACCTACTTATCTATGAAAGAAATAAGGGAAAGTAGCAGGAGTAGGCAGGGACATCCTTCAGGCTACCATGCAGGTTTGTCTGACGCTTGTGAAAGGAGGAAGGAAGGAGAGAAGATTGGGTCAGAAGAGCCTCAGCCTACAGAGCAGCTCTGAGAAAGTCCTGTCCAGCCTAACAAAAACTCCAGTGCAAACGTTGCCCACAAAGCAGTTCCACATTGGGCAGAAGTGGCCAGATCCTGATGCGTCCATCGTGCTTAGTCATGTGCTAAGACTGCCCAGGAAGAGCATGTCCTTGGCTCCATAGGTAAGATGGGTCCTGGAGGCACTTACAGCTGGAAGCTGTCCACTGACTAAACTCCTTGCATCTGATAGGCGAGTTCTTTCTTGAAGAGTGATCCAAGCCATGTTATCTCCATAGCTGCACACTGGCCCTGCATCTTTGTCAGCAGAACTCCACGTTCATGAATATAGTTTGATACTAGACTTCTGTTTGCCCACCTGTCTTGGACTTGCTAACTTGGATGACCTCCTTCACTCATGCTATTGCTCACCATCCCCACGTTAACCCAAGCTGTAAGCCTTGGGCTTTTGATGATAGCTGATACACTGCCCCTGGTTCTTCCATTTGCATTTGCTTAATAGTTGATATATTCAATCTCGTGCTGTGCTCGACATGCACCAGCCTGGCCTCAAGAATCGAAACAAATGCCTGACTTCTTTGGAGGTTTTCAGGTAGAGTGAATAGAGTATTAGCTTTCTCATTAATGCTCATCATTCTTCTCTCTTTTAGAGGTAAGAGAAAGAGCCCCGCTGAAGGATGCTCTGAAGGATACATAATTCAAAGAGTTGGCTTTTTTTGCCCCACCCCCCACTCCTGCCAAACTTGTTCCAAAACTGCATCCCTAAGGAGTTACGGGCCACTGAGGATGGTTCAGATGACAGAGCTAAATAGTTATCTTTCTGCTTGTTCAGGGTAAAGGGCAAATATATGCTGTCTCCTCCAACTACCCTCAGCCTAACCTTGCCAAGGACACTCACAACAAGCTGCTTCTTAACTCATAAGTTGGAGAATATCAATGGATACACATGGTGTGTGTGTAAATATCTTTATATCCTGTATACATAATTTATTCTTAATTTGATTCTCAAAATGTATAATTAGCATTGAATGAGTAATAAAAATTGTTTTGCAATACTTGCAGCAAGTTGCTGGATATTTTTTTCTGATATATAGGCTAGGTTTTTGTCAGTGCAATCTTGTGGAGGATGACCAGTTACATTGTTACCACTAAATTACATGAGTACTTCTTTCAGTCACACTATTTAGTAGTATAAACATCATATTGAAGTTTTTTAATTCACTTACAATTTTTAATTAAGCCATCTATGCCACATTGTTCTTTTCCCTCCCCCTTCTATGAAATCTTTTTTTCATCTGTTATCTTTATTTTCCTCATTTTTTGTTCTCACTCATCCATTGTGGACTCATGTAGGGTGGGGGCAGATAAGAAGATAAGGCCAGGGGCGCCTGGGTGGCTCAGATGGTTAAGCGTCTGCCTTCAGCTCAGGCCATGATCTCAGGGTCCTTGTATGGAGCCCGGCATCAGGCTCCCTGCTTGGCAGGGAGCCTGCTTCTCCCTCTCCCTCTACTGTTCCCCCTGCTTGTGTTCTCTCGCTCTCTCTGTCAAGTAAATAAATAAAATCTTAAAAAAAAAAAAAAGAAGAAGAAGAAGACAAGACCACAGCTTGAGTCTAATCTGGGATTCAGAATGTCAGGTATGCCCTTAGGGAGGGGATATTTAAATGAGGGGCCAAGCAAGGAACTTCCTGAGCAGAACAGACCAAATGGAAAAAAAGGATTGGAGACCTAGAATATTTATTTACGGACAATGAGCACATCACTCTGGATAAAGCTGATTGTAAGCAAGACATAAAATCTGTTGCTTCCTGATTATTCCAACTCAAGTCCCTGTAGACTGTTAGTTAAGTCCAAGGGGGGGAAATGTCCATAACTAAGAACTAAGAGCTATTTATTTGCACATAAAATACATTTGACATGATGGGGTTCTGGATTGCCAACAATTGCACAGTATAAACACAAGAAAGTGAGGAAGTCACCCAAGCTGAGGGAGTCGACAGTATGGTGGAAGAGTGTGCGAGCCAGCAGTGTGATGGCTCTGCACAGAGGGGCAACTCTGGCCTAGGGAGGCATTGGCAGGAAAGAAGGGACAGTGTTATGAGCACATGTGGGAGCTCACCTGGTGACTCCCAGAGAAATGGTACAGGGGACTCTGAAGGAGTTCAAACCTCTTGGGAACAGTGGAAAGGATTTGGCAGGATGTCTAGCCCAAACATTATCTGATTTAGAATTCTTTCAAAATAATGTTCTTGGAGCTCTCCAGTGATGGGACCTCTCCCCCCACCAAAGGTGACTCCATCTTTGAACAGTTTTGAACTTTTTCGCCCCTACACTGTCTCCTGATCCTGTTCTCATTATGCTTTTGGGCTATCCAATAATACTAACAGCTCTTCTGCAAGAAAGCTATGTTCTCTATTTAAAAAATGTCTAACATGCCCCATGAGTTATCTCCTCCCTAAAGTAAAACATCCCCTTTTTCTTCATTTGTCCCTCCTCTGACACAGGTTTGTGTTCCCTTACCATTTAAATCACTCTCTTCTAAATGCACTTGAATTTGTCTATGTTTCTCTTAAAAAAAAGTGTCAGGAACTGAACACAATCTTCCAGGAGGAGTCAGCTTAGCCCAGAGCAGAAGGAAGCTGTTTGTCACCTGCTACCTCCAGCCCAAGAATCTCTGATTCTGAACTCCTAAATGTAATATAAATTCCCACATTGCATGGGGATAGAGCTTTTCAACTTAACGTTAGATTAGGGTCAAAAGAATAATAATTTTTTTTTTTTAGGAGACCCACCATTTAGTAAATAATCTTGGCATATCTATTCAGTACATTTTAAATCTTTATCTCTCAAATTAGCATACACCCACACTGCTCCTCAGGCCTCTAGAAAATAAGGTTGTCAGCATTAAAGAATAGTCACAAATTTTACCTCTTCCAGAAACCTTTGGTTCTCTTAGAGATGTGTTTTTTTGGGGGAAAAAAGAAGGTATGGACGGCAGGTCATAATTATGTACTTTTATCCCAAGAATAGGGATAAAAGAAGTCAGGTAGGTTTTTCAATTGCTTTTGAAATTATATTATGCTTTCATTTTGGTAGTGAAAACTATAAATTGATTTCTTTTGGAAATTATCAACTTGGGCTTCATCTACAGAGCACACACAACAGCAAATTATTGGTATTTTCTTTTCAATAAGAATGTACTTCTTTCCCCACAAGAAAACTTTGTTAAAGAAATATATTTACATTTATATAGAGAATATTTTCTAACAGAGCCATGCATAATAATTAATCCAAACATGGTTAACTACACAGTACAACTTCATTACATTTACACTATTAATGGTTTGTTTACTAAACTTTTTTCCTTTCATACCACAACTTTAACATTCCCAACATTTCCCAAATGTTTATGTTTTTATTTCTAATAGCTGAGTTATACATAAACACACTCTTATTGATGTCACGTTTTAAAACACCAGACTGTTCCATACCTCTTTACCTTTAGATACTATTCCTGGAATCTGTTAGTACAGAACAAACCAAATTTGGTAGTTTCAACAACAGCAATCATTTATTTCACTCATGAATCTGAAATTTGGTCAGGGCTTGGTGGGAATGGCTTATCTCCTCATGACACCGTGTCACTTGGAGCAGTTTCCTTGAAAGCTGGAAGCCCTACTTCCCAGATGGCTCATTCACATGGCCCGCAAGCTGGTGCTGGCTGCTGGCTATTTGCTCCACAGCAGTCCTGGGTGGGTACCTCAGTTCCTCCCCAGGGACTTTCCATGGATTTCTTGACTTCTTCACAGTATGGTGGCAGGGTTCCAAAAGCGAGCCTCCCAAGAAAACCAGACACGACTACATACTTTTTCCTAATATAGTCTCATAAATCACATAGTGTCATCCCTGCACCTTGTATTCATGGAAGCCATCATACATCCACCCAGATTCAAGGAGAAGGGAATTAAACTTCACCTCTTGATAGGGGAGTGATAAGTTTCTAGAAGGTTTTATGGGACTAGAGATAATTGGGGCAGCCATTTTTGGAAAATATAGTCTGCTACTGATACATCATTCCCTTTGCCTGGAATCCCCTTTCCCTCATTGTTCTCTGTGAAGCCCACTGCATCCTTCAGTGCTCTGCTCAGACATCACTCACTTCTGCTGCTTCACATGTGTGCCTCATATATTTGTCTATTCCTTTTTATACAATGACTTGCACTTGTTGATATCTAACTTGCCATTACCCTGTGAACCTCAAGAGCCAGAATTGCAAACGCTACTGGCTCACCGTCAGTCATCACCTAGGTGGCAAATGTTTGATGATACTGAAGCAACCTTTCACTCCCATAGATGTTACTCCCATTCCACAGCTCAGTAAGGCCTCTAATCTGGGCCACTGATTTACAGCTTTGCTACTGGAAGTGTGGTCCACAAACCAGCAGCAGAGCCTCTCCCAGAAACTTGTTAGAAATGCAGACCATCACACCTTACCTCAGACCTACTAAATCTACATTTTAATAAGATCCCAGTGACTTGTTTGCATATGAAAGTTCTGAGAATCGTTGCTTTAGAGAAAAGCTCTGGTTCCCTTATGAATAAGTCTGTGGGGCCAAGGGAATGTGTCCATCTGGAGCCCATGCCTCTGCTTCTAGACTGTGCCTCTGGTAAACAGAACTGTGGAATTATCTGCCCAAATGGCTCTTTTTCCTAGCAACTGCTTGGATCTCTGCCCTGGGTCTGTCCTGAATGGGGACTATGTTTCTATCGTGCACAACCCTAGGCTGGAAGGGTGGCCACACACACACACACACACACACACACACACACACACACACACACAAACACACTACCTGCCCATAAAGTCCCTCATGGTGTAAGGCAGAGCCAGGGACTGAGAAGAGAAGAGGGTATATTGTGGCTGGCACTTCCCATTTGTTTTTGCTTTGGGCACCAACAATAGTTAAGAGCGAGCTAACAAGGATACTCATTTTTCCAGCCTTGCTGGTGGGATTTTGTTGGGGATTACATTGAATTTATAGATCAATACAAGGAGAGTGGCCATCTTGACAATATTTAGTCTTCCAGTTCAGGAACATGAAATGTCTTTCCATTTATTTAGGTCTTCTTTAATTTCTTTCAATGACATTTCATAGTTTTCAGGATACAAGTCTTATATTTCTTCCATTAAATTTATTCAATAAGTATTTATTCTTTTTGCTGTTATTGTGAAGGAATCAGTTTTTTTTTAACTTCAATTTCTTATTTTTCATTGCTAACATACAGAGAGATACAATTAATTATGTATATTGATTTTGTAATCTTGCTAAAGTCCTTTATTAGTTCTGGAAATTTTTTTGTGGATTCCTTTGGATTTTCATATAGGATCATGTCATCTATGGTTAATGGCAGTTTTACTTCTTTTTTTCCATTCTGGATGCCCTTAATTTAAAAAGAATTTTTTTTCGGGCGCCTGGGTGGCTCAGTTGGTTAAGCGACTGCCTTCGGCCCAGGTCATGATCCTGGAGTTCCAGGATCAAGTCCCGCATCGGGCTTCCTGCTCATCAGGGAGTCTGCTTCTCCCTCTGACCCTCCCTCCTCTCATGTGCTCTCTCTCATTCTCTCTCTCAAATAAATAAATAAAATCTTTAAAAAAAATAAAAATAAAAAAAGAATTTTTTTTCATTGCACTAACTATAGAAACTCCAGTGCAAAGTTGAATAAAATTGGTGAAAGCAGACATCTTTGCCTTGTTCCTGATCTTAGAAGGAAAGCATTCAATATTTCAAGCATTAAGTATGATGTTAGCTGTGGGTTTTTTATAGATGCCCTTTATCAGGTTGAAGAAGTTCTCTTCTATTCTTAGTTTGAGAGTTTTTATTATGAATGAATGTTGGATTTTTTCAAATGCTTTTTGTGTGTCGATTGAAATGATCATGTGGTTTTTCTGTGTCTTTTGAGATGATCCTGTGGTTTTTTTGTCTTTTATTCTATTAATCGACTACATCTTAATTCTTTTTTTCATTTAATATGTGTTTTCAGGAATTTTTAGGGCTTCCTGAAGTTCAAAGCCAAAAGCTGTTAAGTTTCATTTCCTCCATTTGTCTTGGAGGCAACTAATTTTCTGCTCTGACATAAAATAATCTGATTATCAAGTGTTATTCCCAGCTTCCTGCTGGGATGAGTCTAGTTTTTCTTCCCTCTCTTGAGTTTTAAGTCATCTTAGGACTTTGCTGAAATAATTCTAAAAAGAATTAGGCTGGGGGAGCCTGGGTGGCTCCGTCATTAAGCGTCTGCCTTCCGCTCAGGTCATGGTCCCGGGGTCCTGGGATCGGGCCCCTCATCGGGCTCCCTGCTCGGCTGGAAGCCTGCTTCTCCCTCTCCCACTCCCCCTGCTTTTGTTCCCTCTCTCGCTGTGTCTTTCTCTGTCAGATAAATAAATAAAATCTTAAAAAAAAAAACAAGAATTAGGCTTCCAAGGAGCAAATAGATACAAACTGATATAAAATTTAAACCCATTCGGGTAAAATCTACCCTCTCTGCCATTGTTTTTGTAAATCACCTGGGAGCCAGAGGAAAATAAACCTCCAGACCCTGCCTATCTAGAAAAAGTTGTAGAAACAGAATTGAGGACTGGAGGAGAGAGATGATACATATCTCTCTATATATATACACACAAGGATTCTGGAAAGAAATCTTGTTTAGTGAACACTTAAATTAACAAAACCCAGATGCTTCCTCCTGATAACAGCAAACATTTGTTGAGTGCTATCCGTATTTGGACTATTCAAAGTGCTTTAAATGACCTCATTTAAATATCACAGGAAACCCATGAGCTAAGCATTGTCCCGTTTTACAGCAGAGGAAACTGAGGCACAGATTGGGCATCTTGCTTGATGTCATGCATGTGAGCCTGGGCTGAGTAACTTCAGTCTGTGTGCCTCACCACTGTGTTATACCAAAACAAAGCAGGGGCAATTTAAGCCTAGGTTCCAGTAATTTATAGTTTCTATGGAGTAAAATCCCATGCTTATATACAAAAAAAGACTCCACTCTTTACCACTATGTCTGATGCCTATCATCAGAATTGGTCTTTTGAGTTCAGTCTCAAAAGTATCGTGTGTGTAGTAAGACAAATAACCCATTTTAAATGGGCAAAAGATTTTAACAGATACCTTAGGGAAAAAAACTGTATGAATGGGAATAAAAAGTACATGAAAAGATGCTCATCATCATTAAGTCATCAGAGAAGTGCAAACTAAAATCACAGTTAGATACCACTATACACCTTTCCAGATGGCTAAAATGTAAAAACGTTGACAATACTGTGTTCATGAGGATGTGGGAAAACTGGAATGCTCGTATATTTAATTTAATTTAATAATTTAATTTAAATTCCAGTATAGTTAACATACTGTTATATTAGTTTCAGGTGTACAATATAGTGATTCAACAAATTATACCACCACTTTAGACAATTGTTTGGCAGTTTTTTTTTGTAAAGCCAAATATAAACTTACCATATGACACATATATTCTGCTCCAAAGTATTTACTCAAGAGAAATGACAATCTATGTCCTAGAAAGAATTGTATACAATGGTGATACCAGCTTTGCTCATAATAGTTCTAAAGTGGAAATAGCCCAAATGTCCATACACATGAGAATGGATAAACAAGCTTGTATATCCATCCATACAACAACATGAATGGACCTCCAAAGCATTATGCTGGGAGAGAAAATGTTCGACACAAAAAGTATCCATAGTATGATTCCATCTATATGAACTCTAGAGCAGGCAAAATTCATCTGCAATGATGGAAAACAGACCAGTGGTTGCCTGGGGCTGGGAGGTCAGGTGTGGGGTGAGATTAACTGCAAAGGGGTAAGAGGATAACTCTTGGGGGGATGAGTAATATTAAATAGTCTGAGTGTGGAGACAGTTGCACAGGTGTGTATATTGTTAAAACCCTTTGCACTATACACTTAGGAGAGCTGACTTTTATTCTATGTAATTATACTTCAAAAAAGTTGATCTAAAAAGAAAGATTATATGCATGATGAAAAACACTGAAATAGAAAAATTTTTTGGTTTTGATATTTTGTTTGTTTTTTTCACCTAGAAGGCAGAACAGTTTTTTTTTTAATTTTTTTATTGTTATGTTAATCACCATATATTACATCATTAGTTTTTGATGCAGTGTTCCATGATTCATTGTTTGTTCATAACACCCAGTGCTCCATGCAGAACGTGCCCTCCTCAATACCCATCACCAGGCTAACCCATCCCCCCACCCCCCTCCCTAGAAGGCAGAACAGTTTTCATGGGAAGAAGGGAAACACAAAAGATGTGGTTCCTGAGATGCACTGTTCCAGAAGGAAGTTTGGATGACTTGCTATTTTAGTGACATCCTTCGGGTGGCTGGATGGCTGGAAGGAGAGGGCCTCGGGGGGCGTGGGGGGTGGGTGGGAATGGAAGGAGGCTAGAACAGACTTCCTGCTGCACAACCACCTAGATGCTATCTGGTACAAAGCCATTCGCTCTACTGTGACATTTCTACTAGATTTATTTTGTCTTTAGTTTTTCAATTTGTTGAACGTCACTCTCCTAAAAGGAGTGACAAAGACTATCAGGAGGAAATAGAAAGGTGGAGTGGGATAGGATGAGGAACTGGAAACGTTCAGACAATGACTGCTTAATTATGTTGTAAATAATTTACTGCTGAGAAAGAAGAATGGCAAAGCCCTTAAAGAAGTAAGGAGGAGCAGGCTGGGCTGTTCAGGAGAGGCTGGGAAGCTTGTGTACTACCTTGACTTAATCTTGCATTTTTCTTTTTTTACGGGTGTGGGATAGCTCTTAGAAGAGCTCTATGGTTGTTTATCTACTTTAGCATTTAAATCCCATATGACAAGCTGTAGCGGTGATTTTCAAACTTAAATGTGCCCAAGACTCTTGTGGGGAAAATGCAGGTTCCTGAGCCCCCTCCCTGAGGCTCTGCTTCAGTTCCTTCAGGATCTGCGTTTTATCCTATATCGTTTGGATACACTGTCTTCATGGACTACACTTTAAGAAAAACTGACCTGGAAGATTATAGGTGAGAATGAGAAAGCATAATTTGATGATCATATTTACTCCAGAGAAAAGAAAGACAGAAGTGATCAAAAGATATCTCATATTAAGAAAAGCATCAGGGACAGCTGGGTGGCTCTTTGGTTAAGCGTCTGCCTTTGGCTTAGGTCATGATCTCAGGGTCTTGGGATGGAGCCCCCCATCAGGCTCACTGTTCAGTGGGGAGTCTGCTTCTCCCTCTCCCTCTGCCCTTCCCCCCCCCTCCTGCTCTCTCTCCCTCAAATAAATAAATAAAATCTTAAAAAAAAAAGAAAACATCAGTATTTATTTCAGTGAGGGGGGTGTGTGTGTGTGCACATGCGCACGCGCTACAGAGAGCCAAGTAAGATATTAGGTAGGAGGTTTAGAGCCTTCTGATATAGAGAACATATGCTTTGCTACTTATCAGCCTAACCCAGACCTGATTTTAAGGACTCTACTGGCCTATGCCTCAAATCCTTTTTTCCCAAAGCCCATCAGATCGGTAGCAAATGGGAAACATTTGCTGGCCTGTCCACCTAATCCATCATAGTACAATACAAAAAGATACGAAGAGACTGAGGAGGATAAAGGAAATCAATACCCGTTTCCTGTTCTTTACCTTGAGATCCTTTGTCTGGTTTCACTACGTCTTCAACAGAATAAGAAACATAGCTCGAATTCCCAATCAAAATCAGATAAAATGCAGGCGATAAGACATTGTGTCTCTCCCTTCTGCAGATAAGAAATTTGAGTTATAACTGGGCCAATCTGTCTAAGCTCGCTGCAGTTTTTTTTAGTGATTAGAAGTTTTTTGTGTTTCATAGTAATTTATATACTTAACCGTAAGTATTTAGAAACAAAGCAAATATTTCAGCAATACAATGTTGAGCAAACTGAGCAAAAATTTTAATTTTCCACGAATTACAAGTAATTCTGTATACCTTCCAATTTAGATTGTAATCTTTTTTAAAAATTCCTGAATACTATTAAATTGTATGTACTTGACCAAATATAAATATATTTATACTTTCCATGCTTCACCTATTGAGAAGATAAACAAAAAGCTAGTTTATTAGTAATTTCTAGACTGATGGCCCCACAGAGCAGTCTTTGCAAATGTTTTCTAAATTATCTATCATTTTTTCAATAAATCATGTTTTTAACAAATATATATCTCATCTGGACACTTAGAAAATTATGTGTTTATTACATACATCCTACATTTTTGCACTTAGTGAAAGATTTTTCAAGTATGAGATCACATTGCTACTGGATAGCATACCTAAGGCATTTCTTCAAAATGGCCATGTAGTGAAAGAGAATAAAACTTATTCCTCAGCCTTTGCATAGAAATGTGTTTAGTATTATATTTGTAAAGATGATCAATAAAATTATAGGAGACTCTAAGAAAAAGGTGGAGAAAAAAAGCCAATTCACGGCAGGTCTAATAAAGCTTGTGTGTTTGTCTGACAGGCCCCTTTTCCCACCTGCACATGGGCACCAACATTTAAGTGTGGTTAATGTGGGCTTCCTTTCATTTTGTTTATCATTTTAGAGTTAGGGTTGTATCCTCAAATTGTCCCCCATAAAAGAGGGAGTTGCCTAATATCCAAGTCCTTACGATGTTTCTCCTATTGCGGGGCTCTCTTGATTTTTAAGTTTTGAACAACAGAGTACTACTTGGGAATGAGGTATTAGCCTTAACATGAGCCTTAGCTGTTAATAGAAGTCACCTGATGAAATAGGGTACAAGTTTTAAAAGGAGGCAAAGAAATTTAACACGGCTATAATTATTATTATAGGGAATATGATCTCATAAATATTTGTATGGAATATCATTGCAAAAAGCTCTTTAAAATTACTTTTTTTTTTTTTTTAAAGATTTATTAGAGAGAGAGTGGGAGAGATAGAGAGCACGAGAGGGAAGAGGGTCAGAGGGAGAAGCAGACTCCCTGCTTGGCAGGGAGCCCGATGTGGGACTCGATCCCGGGACTCCAGGATCATGACCTGAGCTGAAGGCAGTCGCTTAACCAGCTGAGCCACCCAGGCACCCTAAAATTACTTTTAAAACAATTCAGAAAGTTATTGTTCACAGGTTAAACTAGAAAGAAACTTTCCTGATATTATGCAAATAAGCATATGTGATTTAGGATAAATTCTCTAATAGCATATATGGATTTAAAAAGTGCTCTATTTCAAAAACCTACTTGGATGTGAAGATGATGTATTGTGAAAAACTGTGGGATGAATCCAAGATTAGTTCTGGTCATGACAATGATGCTGTATTTTGTTAATTTCCATCAGGATTGCCCTGATCTAAAAATTATTGCTTGTCCTTGGGAGAAATGTAAATGGGTGTGTTCTTCTGTAAGCATTTGCTTATAGGAGAATGTGTTATCATGCTAAAAAAGGAGTGATTAACGAATTTGATTATCTCCTCTTCTACTTTGGAGCATAGACAGTGACAAAGAAGTAGAACAATTGAGCTCAGCTCCTGCCCGAGTACCACATGTGGGGTTAAGAACCACTGACGAACCCAGGCTTTCTCCATCCACAGCCTCTCCAACCCCTTTGCCATGTTAATGCACACAGGCTACCTGCATGCTTTCATTCCCAGCATCTGTGTCTTTGTTGAAGGGTTGCCCCAAGTGTCTGGAATCCCAATTTGCTTACACTTGGGGGGTTGGGAGTACCTAGGAATTTAAGTTCTCCCAGACACAGTCTTTAACCAATGGCTAATAGGTGCAGGGGTATATTATGCTACTCCCTGGGCCCCTAATGGGGGTAACTCCAAGGAAGGACCTATATTATTGTCAGAGCTTCCCTGTAGAATTGAGCCAGTGACCAGCTGTAGGATTTTGCTTGATAACCTCGCCTGCCTCCTTCCTTCCCTGGTTTCACCTATCTACTGGTTTGTTCTGGGAATGTTTCTTAATCACTCACTTGTGATTGATGCTTGTGATTGCATTGCCTGGGTCACAGAGGTCAGCCCACACACCTGAATGAAATGGCTACTACCCCTGCCGCAGGAAATGAGATAGGCTTCCTTCTTTATAGTCGATGCTGTCCCGATCTCTCCTTCAGGACCTAGGCACTCGTTTCCCCAGCTGCTGGGAACACTGGCAGCTCACATCCTTCTCTGTGAATTGCCATTAGCCAAAGGGCAGCCCTCATAGCATGACTGTTCAAATGTGGAGTTCAAGGCCAGGCCCTCTTGTCTCCATCTGGGACAACTTTGAAGTGCTATCCCAACTCTAGAGCTTCCGTGGCATCAACTGAAGACTGTTGCCATTCGTGGTAACCCAATTTCTCCTTCTGCCCAGCCCTGCTTTTTCAGTCCCCACAGGTATTCTGAAGGGCATTCTTCCATAAAACTCTTGCCAATAAATCTCTCTCAGAGTCTGTCTCCTGGGGAAACTAACCCCAAGATATTCTTCAACCTAGAGAGGGAAGAATGGGTGATCGAACTCTGACACGGAGAGACGAGAGACGTCTGAAAACAAAGGCTCAGAGAAGTAGCTTGCCCGAGGCCACATCGTTTGTAAGGATTGACAGAATCTGACTGAAACCATCTGGGGTTGCATCTGGATACCTTTCCATTTGCACATAAAACACTCAAAATGTGTGGCTAAATTTTATTTTTGAAGATCGATAGTTATTTGTTTTTATTTTCATTATTTACTTTAATAGTATATTAAAAGACTTCCTTTACTTGTTTTTGTTTTCTTCTCATGAAAACAAGTACTAACTACATTTTCTTCGGGATGATGGGCCATGTTAACCTTTTCTCTACCAAGTACACTTATTTACTCTCACCAAGATTAAAACAGGAGTTTTCTGGCACTCAGTACTCAGAAAAACATCCAGGGCAATTCTTTGTGCTCTAAGTTTCTGTACGTTGGAAGAAAGTTTCCATCTTGTACTAATGATAACATTTCCCTTTGGAGCAGATGCCCAAAAGAATAGCAGCTTAATGAGAGAACGTTCATTAACTGCCTGGACAAGCTTCTGTCAACTACAATTAATAACAAAAGATATATATGGATCTGAACACTGTGCCACATATACACACTCACACATACTGGATCCTCTCTTCCCTTCACCATCTTATGTGGGCTCTGTCAACCTGTGAGCAAACAGGACTAAATAAAAAATGTTCATTAAATTATCTATTGTGCCTCGCTGTGCTATGGCTGCAGAAAATGAATAGGATTATGCCTGGTGTTTTGCCAGATATGACCTAGTATTAATAAAAAGAAAGACATAATCTCATCTGCTGTGAAGCTTTAGAAGAAAATAAATTCTAAAGAAAGTATTCTTGATAACATTGGGAATTAAGTCTACAATATTTTATTGATATTTATTAAATACATTTCATTAGCACTGTTGAGATGGGAGAGCAAGGGGTAAAAGGGAAAAATGAAATGTGGGAATCCACGTTGGCTGGCAAGAATGAGAGAGTGAAAATGATAAACAGGACATATCTGCTGTTGATCGGTATCCCCAATGTAACTGGTTTCTACTGAGTTTATGTACTAGGAGATAATAATGATGTTCTGTTGCTGTCCAGTAGAATTTTCCTGTATTTTCCATGTTCAATATGATAGTCACTAGCCACATAGCGCTATCAAGTACTTGAAATGTGACTAAGTGCAACTGTGGAACTGAATATTAATTTTCATTAATTAAAATTTAAATTTAAATAGCTACGTGTGGCCAGTGCCGCCTACATTTATATAATGAAAAAGGCAAAATTTTTACTTCTTAACCTTTATCATCAGGATTCCTTTTAGGTATAAATACAGCTTTCTTTTTTTTAAGACCTTATTTACTTTTTTGAGAAAGAGAGTGAGTGAGAGAGAGAGAGAGCATGAGCAGGGGGAGAGGGAGAAGCAGACTCCCACTGAGCTGGGAGCCCGATGTGGGACTCCATCCCACGACCCTGAGATCATAACCCGAGTGGAAGGCAGACACTTAACTAAGCCACCCAGGCACCCCTAAAAATGGCTTCCTTTGGGATGACCTGTGCTAAGCCCATTTGGGATATATATTCCACTTTATATGTATTGGCTTATTTAATTCCCAGTTCAACTCGACGAGATGGTAACTCTTATTATCCGCATTTTAGAGGCAACAAATCTGAGGTTCAAAGAGATTAAGTTACTTACCAAGAGTCGCATAAGAAGAAGAGATCCAAAGACCTGACTGTCAGCGGGTATAGCAGATGCTGCAGCATTGTGGCAGAAGGACGAATTGCTTGGTGTGAATGAAGGGAAGGTCTGAAAAGATGGTGAGAAGAGTGAGAAAGTTGGAGAGAGTCTGGGACTCTGTGGGGTGAAAAGCTCATGAGGCTGCAAGGAAGGGACTAAAGCTGTGTTATAAACATGGTGGCCACTAGCCACATAGGCCTATTTAAATTTAAAGACATTAAAATTAAATGAATCCAAAATTCAATTTCTCAGTCATATTGGCCACATTTCAAGTGTTCAAAAGCCACATGTGGCTAGTAATGACTGTAGAGATGGTGCAGAAGTAGGGCATTTCCATCATCATAGAAAGTTTTATTGGACAGGACTGAGTCGCAGGATAGTTCAGGATGACTGTATCTATTGACCAGGGAGGTGGTTTTCACTGATGTAAGGTAAACCTCTCTTTCATCTTCCCCCCAAATTACCAGCAAAGCCCATCAATTTCATGAATGCTCATAGGAATAAATATAAATTGAAGAAAGGGCTATATTTTTCTTGCCAAGGGCAATATGACATGGTATATGGGATATGCTTCAAAGACAAGAGGCTGGAGTCTAAGGTGGTCATATAAAGTTGTAAAAGGTATTCTTGGGGTAGGATGGGAGCCTGAATTCCCATAAACTGTGGAATTAGGGGAGTGATGATGGTTCAAACCAATTTTCACTAAGATTTGTGGATACTGTGACCCTCTTCCCTTCAGCAGACAGTATTCATATGATCATTCTTATGTGAAAAGGGGAATTATGTTCTACTCTATGTGTTCTACTCTATTGTTGATCTCATAGTCTTTATTTTTTATTTATTTATTTTTTTAAAGATTTTATTTATTTGAGAGAGAGAGAGGAAATGAGAGAGAGAGAGAGAGAGAGAGTGCACATGAGGGGGGGAGGGTCAGAGGGAGAAGCAGACTCCCTGCCAAGCAGGGAGCCCAATGTGGGACTCGATCCAGGGACCCCAGGATCATGACCTGAGCCGAAGGCAGTTGCTTAACCGACTGAGCCACCCAGGGGCCCAATCTCATAGTCTTTAAAACATTTAACAAGCTTTCTTGAAAGCTGCAATTTGTGGTAAGTTTATATTTAATCCATCCTGTTATTGATTTTGAGTCACCACACAGGTGATATTCCTGGCTGTAATTAATAATAGTGGTTAGCAATCTAAGTGCAAAACACTGTTTTAAGCATTTTATATGTATTAAACTCATTTACTCCTCAGAGTGACTCAATGAGATAACGTTCTCCCCATTCTAAAGGGAATGAATCCAAAGCACAAGAGACTAGGTAACTTGCCATGAGTCCCATAGTAAGAGAGGCAGAATTTGAATGAATTTTTCCCCAGAGGCCAACACAATGTCTTTCTTATGTTTCAATAGGCAGATAACTTAAGTGTCTTATGTCGCCCTTGTGTGTTGCCTTCATGGATGCTTCATTGCAAGAAGAGTCGGCTCTGGAGGTGAAGTTAAGACATTAATTTATGTGCCTGTCATCTCTGGGAGTGTGGAATTGGAATACTGAAGAACATCAGAGACATCTTGAACACTTTGTAACTCTGAAGGTGCCAATCTCTACCCTTAGGGTGGAAAATAAAAGTATCCTGACCAACTGTGCAGCTCTCTGAAGGCACTAGCTGCCAAGCTATTGAGAATGTCTAGATGTTCACTGAATACCTGGTTGGCATAATTTCACCAGCCATGTTACAGGAGAACAAGGAGGTGTTCTTGTTAGAGATATAAGTGATCTATATTTAATTGCATATTATAATCCTGTAGAATAGTAGTGCTGGGATGGGAAGTGCTGAGATGTCATCTGGTCCAGACATTCTCAATGGCTGGGCTGTAGACAGTGTTTCAGAATCATTCAGGAAGACTTTTAAATACTCAGAAGCCAGATCCTACCCCTGGAGACTCTGGTTCCATAGATCTGTGGTAGGATCTGGACATCTGTACTTTAAGGAAATGCCCATTAAAAAGAAATTCATTTGTGGGGCACCTGGGTGGCTCAGTCATTAAGCGTTTACCTTTGGCTCAGGTCATGATCCCAGGGTCCTGGGATCGAGCCCCTCATCGGGCTCCCTGCTTGGCAGGAAGCCTGCTTCTCCCTCTCCCACTCCCCCTGCTTGTGTTCCCTCTCTCACTCTGTCTCTCTCTGTCAAATAAATAAATAAAATCTTAAAAAAAAAAGAAAGAAATTCATTTGTCATATTTGGAAGTTGTTAGAGAAATAACATTATTTTAAAATCTGCCAAATTAAGGGGAAAATCATGCACTCATCCTGCTTTTCATTTACCAATACTAACAGGAAAATTGAATAGCTATTTAGGGAAAATTTTTCTTTGCAGAAAATTGCAGCTAGTAAGTAAAGAAAGAATGGTAAAATATCATCATCCTGTAAATCCTAATGAATCAATGAATCAAGGCAATGATCATCAATAGCTGTAAATAACTCAAAATGGACATCCTGGTGAAGGTACATAACACCACATATAAAGTGTTTTCACCAAAAACTTAAACTGGAATCTCATCAAGTTTCTATATCTCGCTTTCTATTTATAGGAGATATAGAGGACAGAGGAACATGCTAAATGACACCACTAGGATTCAATAATCAAAATCCAGACTGTGAGGGACACCTGGGTGGCTTAGTCAGTTAAGCGCCTACCTTCGGCTCAGGTCATGATCCCAAGGTCCCAGGATCAAGTCCTACATCGGGCTCCTTTCTCAGTGGGAGCCTGCTTCTCCTTCTACCTGCCACTCCCCCTGCTTGTGCTCTCACTCTCTCTCTCTCCCACAAATAAAGAAAATCTTTAAAAATTAAAAAAATTAAAAAAAAGATTCTGAGAACATCTATAGGTCAAATAATCCAGTTTCTTCATCAAATACATTGAAAGGGGGAAAAAAGATAGAGGGAAAATCCCTGGAGTGAAAGAGACTTAAGAGACAAATCAATCAATTGAAAATGGATCTTGTTAGGCTCCTTATTTGATCCCACACTTAAAAATACATATTGTTAATTTTGCTAAGTGTGATAATTATGTTGTAGATATATTTTTAGAGTTACTCTAATATTTATGGATGAAATGAATCCATCCATTTCAGGGACCATTTATTTTATTTGTAAGTATTTATAAATCCATTTATTTTATTTGTAAATATTTACAAATATTTAGTAAAAGTAAAAAGATTTACTTTAAAATATTTTGGAGAAGGGAGGTAGGTCAAGAGAGTTCTATGAAACAAGAATAGTCCTAAGTTGACAACTGTTGAAGCTAGGTGATGGACACTGAGAAGTCACTATACTATTCTTGTATGTTTTGGATATGATTGAAATTGCCAATCAGAAAAACTTGAAAATAAAAATTGTGTCCCAAAATGCAAAGGCTGTGGCTTATCACAGGGGCCAGCAAACTACAGCGCTCAGGTTAAATCCAGTCTGCCACCTGTTTTTGTTAATAAAATTTTATTAGAATACAATAAACTACACCCACCTATTTGCCTATTGTCTACAGCTGCTTTAATGCTACAGTGGCAGAGCTGAGCAGTTGCTGTAGAGACTGTGTGGCCCCATAAAGCCTAAAATATTTGCCATCTGGCCCTTTTCAGAAAATGTTTGTCACCTCCTAATGGAGAAGAAGTTGTAAACTGGAAAAAGAATTGAGTACTCATTTTTTGTTTGGTCATTGTTATACATACCATTCCTTATGTGTGTGTTTCTATTTTTTTTTCAGCTTTTTGAATAATGTTAGAAGGAGTATTAGAATTAGAATATCATCTTTTTTTTTAAAGATTTTATTTATTTATTTGAGAGAGAGCATGAGAGAGAGAGAGAGAGAGAGCACGAGACGGGGGAGGGTCAGAGGGAGAAGCAGACTCCCTGCCGGGCAGGGAGCCCAATGCGGGACTCGATCCTGGGACTCCAGGATCATGACCTGAGCCGAAGGTAGTCGCCCAATGGACTGAGCCACCCAGGCGCCCCAGAATATCATCATTTTGTAACTCCTGATGAGTCAATGGTTGTAGGCAATGGTTACAATAGCAATAGATCTGGGCATTGGTCATCAAAGAATAATACATAAGAATATTGGCATAATGTGCAAGACTATGAATGATGAATGGTTTAAGAAAAATATGCCTAGGTGATTCCAATGACTGGACCAAGTTAAGAACATTAACCTCCCTCCCCTTCATTATTCATATGAGAAAACAGTTAAGTCATTGAACAGATACCAAAAGAAGGTACCCACTCAGAGACCCAGATGTGTTTCATCATGTGAGTTCTTTCTGCCCTCTCACAGTGTACTAGAGTGTTTAAAACAAAACAAAATGGTATATGAATCCTAGCAAGATGTGCTTTGCATCAGTTTTCTCTATCTCAATTCTGGTAGTTCCTACAGACCATATTGGTCAGTAAAATATTGTGTCTTGCAGCATCATTACCTGCCAAGTGGAGAGAGGAAGGAAGGTAGTTAATGTAATCACTGTCCCTACAGTGATGGTCCATATATTATCTGTCTAATCTTCTAAAGAATTGAGTGGTGCAGAGAGGGTGGAGTATTGTAATATTCCAAACACTAGCTTCTCTGAAGGACTATTATATTGCTGATTTCGTAGCGGTTGAAGTTGAGAAGTGGGAGGGGAAATGGTTGGGAAAAACACTTTAAGGAAATCTAGAGTTCTCACAAGGCTAAGGGTGGTAACGCCAGAGTAGCAGAAAGACTTGGAGCTGAAAGACTTGGTGTGAGCCCTGGCTTTTCTCTTAACGACAATGTGACTTAGGAAAAGCCCCTTAACCTTTGTGAATTGCAGTTGCCTCTGATGTAGCAGCCTAACTTCACAAGGTTGTTGTGAAGATTAAATGGAGTAATGGATCTGAAAGAATTTTATAAACTCCATAATACTAGGTGACTGTAAGCGGTCATTACTGAGGCTCATTCATTCTGCCAATGAACTAGAGCCATCTTTGACTGTTGTCAAGTTCAGGAAAGTTAAAAAAGCATTTGGCTTTCTTGCAGATGGATGATTTACACTGAATCTAAGCTGTTGCACCTTCTTCATCCCTGGCTAGACAGTGCATATTGTCTTTTTAGACCAAATAGCTTACTTTCCATTTATTTTCTTGTCTCTAGGAAGGGAGCTGCATGTGTCACGGAGAAGCGGCATAGAATGAAACGAGGTGCAGGAATTCAGGCGGCCATACACTTCTTTTAGCAAGCAGTATCCTTCTATAATTTGGCAGAGGGAAGGTAAAACAAATACAAAGTAATGTGTAATAGAAAACAGAACTGAGAAGGGAGGAGTGAGGAACACAGAGAAGGTAGATGTGCTTTCAGATACACATGGTT
Source organism: Callorhinus ursinus (assembly GCF_003265705.2). Classification (NCBI taxonomy): domain Eukaryota; kingdom Metazoa; phylum Chordata; class Mammalia; order Carnivora; family Otariidae; genus Callorhinus; species Callorhinus ursinus. The sequence continues at coordinate 128,512,633 of NW_027397063.1, read as the reverse complement.
TGGGGTCACCCATAGCATGACATTCCAAAGCCAAATGCAGTTTCTTGGTTTTGTGCATAACTCTGGCATCTTCCCAACCTATTTACTTCTGTTGGTTCTAAACGGAACCGAACAAAGTGCTATGCACATAGCAAGAACTCAGTAAATATTTGTGGAATGAATAGTCCTTCCATTAAGGCTACAAATTGAGAGTTGGCTACACATATTTCTTTCCTTCTGTACAAGGACTTTGATAGCTCAGAGGAGGGTTGAGCCATTAAAACAACATTGAGAATTCAGTCCAGGTTTGAGGTGATTAATTATCATCCTGTTTTCTCTGGCTTGGCTGGATACCATAACTACTTTTAGATGTTCTGTACAGCTAGCATTCAACTAGAAGCCGCTGACAGCCTTGGAAACTACTATTGTCTAAACATTTTGTGGAGATGTATTTTTGATCCTCTGTTAGCAACTGAATTCTTGCTCTTGTATTCAGTCTAATTGCCACTCAAAGCAGAGTATATTTTTAATTGGCACATCCTTTCTACCTTGCCCACTCCTAAAGGCATGAGTAAAAGTGTTTGCTGCTTAAAAAAAAGAATAAGAGGTTTCTTGAGAAGGTCATTGTAGCACTAAGATTCTTTGATGTCTTAGATATTGAATAATATTATAGGTATTAAATAATATTTTAGCTATTAAATAAATATGCATATATTTTATACAAAATACTGACCAAGTCATGAGGATGTCATGTACCATATGGTGACTATAGTTAATAATACTGGTATTACGTATTTGAAAGTTGCTAAGAAAGTAGATATAAAAATTCTCATCACAAGAAAAAAAAATCTTGGGGCGCCTGGATGGCTCAGCCATTAAACGTCTGCCTTCGGCTCAGGTTATGATCTCAGGGTCCTGGGATCGAGCCCCGCATCGGGCTCCTTGCTCTGCAGGGAAGCCTGCTTCTCCCTCTCCTACTTCCCCTGCTTCTGTTCCCTCTCTCACTCTGTCTCTCTCTGTTAAATAAATAAAATCTTTAAAAAAAAAAAAGAAAAAATCTTATAACTGTGGTGATGGATGTTAACTAGACTTATTGTGGTGATGATTTCCCATAACTATGAATATTGAATCATTATGTTGTACACCTGAAACTATTATAATGTTATATGCCAGTTATACCTCAATAAAAAAATGATTTGACAGGTTTGTAAATTGAATATGCAAAAAAAAATAATTACTGAGCAGGATAGCATTTGTTTCTGAAGTTTAACGCAGGTGACCCAGACAGTAATGGCTCTTTTTGAGAAATTTATTGCTTAAGACTTGCCTTAAGTTGGGTTGGTTAGAATCAGAGCCTGGGATAGGGATTCTTGTTTGAATGATTTATTGGGGAAGTGTTCTTGGAAGAATAGGAGCACGGAAGCTGGAGAGAGTAAGGAAAGGAGCTAAGCACGGATGTGGTCTCAGCTGGAGACTGGCTTCGGTCTGATCCCAGGGGGCACAGACAGCTATACTATGTGGCTCCTTTTAAATGGTAAAAGGAGTTTGAAAGCTCAGTGAGTTTTGTAGTCCTTTTATTTGACTAATGAAAAATCATATGAAGGAGAGAGGGGTTCCGGAGGCTCAGGTAACATAGCATTTCCTGTCTCTAAAGGAATTTCTGTTCTTCATGCATTTTCTTTGGTTAAAATAATCCAGAAATAATATTTTTAACCTCTCATTCTTTAGCTTTTCTTAAAAAAAAGAAATTGATGAATGTGAAAGAATTGACTACACTAAAGATTATTGCTTAAAGTACTATTCTGCAAAGAAATTGTAGAAACTAATAGCACTTGTGATGTGTACATAGATATGGCAACTTGCATTTGTTAATTCAATTTTTTAGTTCATATTAAAAAACAAAACTTTCAAATTTAAAAATAATCCTTGATTTACTTGCTAGATAAAGGATGATAATTAAGTAGCAGCTCACAAGATTCATATAGAGAAAATTTTTACCGACATCAATAGGACAAATATTGGGGCACCTGGGTGGCTCAGTTGGTTAAGCAGCTGCCTTCGGCTCAGGTCATGATCCTGGAGTCCCGGGATCGAGTCCAGCATCGGGCTCCCTGCTTGGTGGGGAGTCTGCTTCTCCCTCTGACCCTCCCCCCTCTCATGTGCTCTCTCTCTCTCTCTCTCTCATTCTCTCTGTCTCAAATAAATAAATAAAATCTCTAAAAAAAATAGGACAAATATTATTAAGTGTCTAACTAGGAAATTCTGTCACCCTGAGTAGACAAATGTCTATGAAACTTCTTACGTGACTACAGTTAGTGACAGTTATTTCAGTATGTGTGTGGGGGGAGGGATGTTGGTGAGAATGAGATAGGATTGTGAGAAGGATGCTTTGGATTTGGTACGTGTTCCTATAGCTAAATATAGAATATGTATTCTATATATATACGTATTCTATATATATTCTCTCTATATTTTACATATTATATATAGTAAATGTATAGCTAAATAGAGAATATATATGTTCTATAGGAATATATATTTCCCCATAGAGCGTCATTTCTTTTCTTTTTCTTTTCCATTTTTAAAATTTAAATTCAATTAATTATCATATACTGTATTATTGGTTTCTGAGGTAGAGGTCAGTGATTCATCAGTCTTATATAATACCCAGTGTAGAGCATCATTTCATCTCCATTTCACTGCTAGCACCAAAATGGAAATAGCATGTGTTACCTAAATTGGGTTAAGGGAGAAATAGATTAAAATTCGTACAACACTTTGCATATGATAAGGTGATGAAATTTGTCAAAATTACTCATTGTCTCTTCCCTTCTTACTTCTTTCTAATTTGTAAAAATAAGTCAATAATTTATGCTATCTCTAAATGTGTTATTTATTGCTTTTTTAAAACTTTTTATTCTTTCACTAATTATTTTTTATTCTACAATTCTTTTTTTTTAAATTTAATTTAATTTATTTAAGTAAACTCTACCCCCAAAGTGTAGGTTAGACTCACACCCTGAGGGGCACCTGGGTGGCTCAGTTGGTTAAGTGGCTGCCTTTGGCTGAGGTCATGGTCCCAGGGTCCTGGGATTGAGCCCCATGTCTGGCTCCCTGCTCAGTGGGGGGCCTACTTCTCCCTCCCCCTCTGCCTGCGGCTCCCCTTACTTGTGCTTTCATTCTCTCTGTCAAAATAAAAAACAAAACAAACCCCCCCCAAACCCCCTCACAATCTGAGATCAAGAGTCGTATGCTCTACAGACTGAGCCAGCTGGGCACCCCCTATAATTTTTTTTGACATATGTGTACAAAAAGGTATGAGAGAGCTATATGAAACAAACAAAAGATCATTAAGTATGTATACTGTAATCCAAAATATCGTATACCCGTGGAAAAATACAGACAGGCGTATATATGGACCCAGATATGTTCCCCTGTGAGAACTATAAAAACAACCACAAGGATGGGGAAGAGGGAAGTTTGAAGACTTTGAAGGTCAGCTGGGGAGTATAAAGTGTTTCTAAGTACCCCAGCATAAAGGTAACTTAGAAAAGGTCAGAAAGATGGTGGGTTTTTTAAGAGTAACCAGAACATGTGAGATAACCTCAGGGAATTAGCAAAGTGCCCTGATCAAAAGGGAGTGTCAATAGGAAAGCTGGAAGCCTAGGGCCTCAAGGAGACTCAGGAAGTGGGAGAGTTCAGAAACCTTGAAGGGGATGGAGTTTAAGCCGGTTTCAGGAGAAAGCCCTTGTTGCCACTCACTGCACCAAGTCCTGTAATTTACAAACTAACCAGAATCCTTGTTGCTTGCCTTTTTTTTTTTTTTTTTTTTTAAGAGAGGGACAGGATAGGGGCAGTGGGAGAGAGGGAATTTTTTTTTTTTTAAGATTTTATTTATTTATCTGACAAAGAGAGACAGCGAGAGAGAGGGAACACAAGCAGGGGGAGCGGGAGAGGGAGAAGCAGGCTTCCCGCCGAGCAAGGAGCCCGATGTGGGGCTCAGTCTCAGGACACTGGGATCAGGTCCTGAGCAGAAGGCAGGAGCTTAACGACTGAGCCACCCAGGTGCCCCAGAGAGGGAATCTTAAGCAGGCTCCGCACCCAGCACGGAGCCCAACGAGGGGCTCCATCTCACAACCCTGAGATCATGACCTGGCCCAAATTAAGAATACAATGCTTAACCGACTAAGCCACCCAGGAGCTGCCTTGTTACTTCCTTGATAAATAACAATCCTTTCCCAGAACTGGAGCCTTGACTCACCTTGGTGCCCTGGGCCCTCACCAAGAGCAGTCCTTCTAGACGGCTTCCTCTGCATGTCACAGATGCCAGCTCAGGGGTTAGCCTTGCTCTCTGGTCCTGACTTCATCGAGAGATCCTTTGTATCCCTCTTTCACTTCTCACTGCTACTGCTGGGCAAAGTAATACGAATTTTGTGTTTTGAGGTTAAAAAGGGGGAACTGTCATGCAATGTGGGCTCCCTCAGGACATCCAGGGCTTTCTGAAGACCTAAAGAGAGGAGGCGGCAGGAACTTGAAGGGGCAGAGTAAAGAGAAGGCAGCCACAGTACTGGTGGGCCTCCTGAGTCTGAGCTGACCCATGCCAGGGCCCGGGTCCGCACAGTAGAGACTGGGCCACAACCGCGGTCTCCAGGCGCAGGCACACTCCCAGGGAGGTGTGAGAGATGACTCCCTGGGAGGTGTGAAAAAATGTCAGAGCTCCTGGGCTTTTTTTTTTTCTCATCTAACATTAAGCTTTAGTAATAATGAATATGCATATCGACACTGGTGCCTTTAGTGAATGTGAGATGGTGCATGCTACAGTCTTCGAGGCGTCTTGAGGCAAATGTGGGAGCTCCATTATGTGTGGTGTGCAGGGGGAGGGTTGACCTTGGCACCTGCCCTTATTTGGACGTTTCCGAGCACTGTGGCTGATGTGTTCTAGGTTACTTGTGCCATATTAATTGCATTTACAAATAATTATATCTACTTGGACTAACCCTTGAAAGATGAACACGGGGATTAGGCAGATTCCTACCAGGAAACTGATGACTAAACTAAATGTAAGCATAAGCAAACAACAAGAAAGCAACAGAGCTGATGTCACTTTTATTTTCTATTTTTATTTTTTTAAAGATTTTATTTATTTATTTGACAGAGGGAGACACAACGAGAGAGGGAACACAAGCAGGGGGAGTGGGAGAGGGAGAAGCAGGCTTCCTGCCCAGCAGGGAGCCCGATATGGGCTCAATCCCAGGACCCTGGGATCATGAACTCAGCTGAAGGCAGACGCCTAACGACTGAGCCACCCAGGCGCCCTCAGGGGTCTCTTTTAAGAGTACTAATCCCATTCATGTGGGCTCCACCCTCATGGCCTAATCACCTCTCATAGGCCCCACCGCCTAATAGTTCACATTGGACATTAAGATTTTAACATATGAATTTTGGGGGGCCCCATTCAGACCATAGCCACGATATGCGCCCCCCATTGTTGAACAAGATACTGGGTTAATTTTATTCTAGTCACTGTCAATTAAGTAAAAAGTCTCATGTAAGGAATTACACATCATTTTCAGGTGTTAGAAGATTCAGCTCAGCCTAATAATACTAAGACCACAGTCTCACATCCAGGGGACCTACAGTGCCAGAAGGGTCTCTCCCTTTTTCTCAACCTTTCAGTTAAATGGAGAGAAGCAAGAGTCTTTTGTGGCTGGTACCGCTATTGTTCTGTCTTAATTAACACTGTCTGCCTCTTTCACGGACATTTGTGTGTTGTTTGGAATGTACTCCTGGGGGAATGATGAGGGTGATACATTCTACTACTGACTCCGGGGTCCACTCCTTCAGCTCTTGCCTTTGGCAGTCTGTCCCACAGACCCTAACTCCTCGGGTTCCTTGTCCCCATGGGTTACTTTCTTGGGCCGGTCCCATCACAGTGGCTTGAACATGCATCCACGTGTCCATAGGAATCACCTTCATCCTTGGCCCCCAAAAGACTGCTTCAGTTGCTGCTCTCCCCTTGCCTTCGACGCCTGATGGCTCTCCCTAGTCTCCCACTTTCTGTTGCCACTAGCTGGTAAATGGATCTGAATCTCCATGTTCACCCTTTCCTTCCTCCAATCAATCCCCAAGTTATTCTGATTTTACCTCCCAAATATTTCTCAAAGGATTTTTCCCTCTCTTCCCTCGCTGCCATTTTCCTAGTTCAATCTTTTATCTATTTTTCTAACTTACCTTGTCCTCTTAAAACCTACCCTCCACACAGCTGTCGGAATGATCATCAAAAATGAAAATTGAATCCTATTACTACCCTGCGTAACGACCCTCCTCCAGGGAATTGTCCCTGTGACCCCACTTCCACCTGCACTCCCACCGCCCCTGAGCTGGGTGAGGAGCCCCTCTTCATCGCTCTCTAGGCTCTTCTGTCACTTGTGCACGTTCCAGTACGTGTGTGTCTGTCTCCCCCCATCAGACGGACATCTGGGAGGAAGAACAGTGTCTTTTTGACCTGACTTCCCTCGTGCTGGCACATGATAGGCACTAAATAAGTTTTTGCTGAAGGAACAAACGAAGAAATGGAAGAATAAAATAAGGGTTTAGGATAACCGAGGGCAGGAGATCAGGTTGGAAAAGATGATTCGACTCCTTTCTTCCCCTTCGTTGTTTCTGCATTGATTCTGAGTCACCACTGAGCAGGCTTTCTCAATGGCACCGGGGAAGCCATCTGGGCTCCCAGGGCCATCTCCACGTCTTTTTTTCCTACTTAAGAAAATACAAGGCCAGAGTAGATGATCATTCCTTTTGCTTGTAAGCACAAAGATTCCTTGCCTCGGGGGATCATGATGGTTTGCCTGGTTTTAGAAAACAAAACAAACAACGGAGCTGGTGCTTGTGGGTTTTCTCCGTTGGATTCCAGGCATGCGGTGGGCGGGGTCAGAGTGTGAGTAGTCAGAGAGGGGGGTTTCTGAAATGCTTTTAGATTTCCAAGGTAGTCTGATGGTCCCAATCCTCACAAAGAATCTTCAGACTTTTCATGACTGCAGTTGCCAATACGAAGGTAGAATAGGAACGGATAGGATGACAGGCAGTCATCCCAGGACCAGGTCCCATCCCAGGACCAGGATGGGTGGGAAAGCTAGAGACAGGGTATTCAAGAAGCTGCCATTTGAGGGGGCCCCTAAATAGCAGGCTGAGGGGAGGCAGAGAAAGGCAGGAACATGGTGGCCCTGATGGCACATTTTGCCTCTGTCTGTATTTACCTAGAGTCTAGCACTGAATCTGGGAAATAGCAGACATCTGCTAAGGGGGAAGGTGACACAGGACTCTGCAATGTCTTGGATTATTTAAAAAAAACAAATAAACTTGTCCTAAACCATGGCAGTCACTGAAAATAACCTACTCTTGCAAAAGTATGGACTTTCTAAATTAAGAGAAATGGTTTTGGCCTTCAGTTCTTGCATATTCCTAAGATCATTGTTATATAAGCAGTAAGATTCTCGCCTATAAAACTCTGAAGAAACACCAATATGCTTTTGCAGCCTGCTCAGCATCCATTTCCCCTTTTTCTGATAAAAGAGCCACACTTTTTCTTCTGGGGAATCATCCTTCTCTGTAATTAGTACATGTGGGATCTGTCCTCTTTTGGTTCCAGGAATGGACAAGTTTAAGACCTAAGACTAGACAAGAAAAGAGTAGAATCCCCCGGCCACAGTGATGTGTCTGGGGAGAAGACAAGACTCAGGCCTAGGAGATATGGGCTTGGCTCTTATCTTGGAATGATTATCAAAAAGGCTTTCTTGTCTTTCTTCCTCTTCTTTCTTTCTTTTCTTTCTTGAGTGGGAGAGAGGGAGAGAGACAGATGGGGGTAGAGAGAGAGAGGGAATCTTTTTTTTTAATAAAAAAAATTTTTTTTAAGATTTTACTTATTTATTTGACAGAGAGAGAGTTAGTGAGAGCAGGAACATAAGCAGGGGGAGTGGGAGAGGGAGAAGCAGGCTTCCCACTGAGCGGGGAGCCTGATGCGGGGCTTGATTCCAGGACCCTGGGATCATGACCTGGGCCGAAGGCAGACGCTTAATGGCTGAGCCACCCAGGCACCCCCCCTTTTTTTTTTAAAGATTTTAAAGAGAGAGAGAGAGAGAGAGAAAACGACTTGGGGGAGAGGCAGAGGGAAAGAGAGAGAGAGAAGCAGACTCCCTGCTGAGCAGGAAGCCTGACACAGAGCTCAATCCCAGGACCTGGAGATCATGACCTGAGCCGAAGGCAGGTGCTTAACCGACTGAGCCACCCAGGCGCCCCTTGAAGGGAGAGAATCTTAGACTCTGCGCTGAGCATGGAGCCTGTCGCAGGGCTTGATTTCATAACCCCGAGATCACGACTTGAACCGAAATCAAGAGTTGGACACTTAACCGACTGAGCCACCCAGGGGCCCCAAAGAAGCTATTTCTATTGGGGTGGCTAATATGAGAAAATGTAAGCCTAGAAATGCTGGAAGCCATATTTGGGGAAAGCCTGACTGGAAATGATGCCAAGTCAGAGGAAAGCAGAGCTTACTGAGGGAGAAAATCAGATTCCTCATAACATTGTGTGTCTGCCTAGATCAAGCCAGACCTGTAACCAACATAACTCTGGATTTTTTATGTTCCGAAAGTCAGTGAATTTCCTCTGCTATCTTGTTTAAGGCAGTCTTCGTTGAGTTTTCTATTACTGTCTACGCCCAAATTTCTGGCATTCTAAGACCCTGGAATTCTGCTTAGAGTGGGTAGAGTCTTTTCTATTGCTGTCTAGGAGGTACTTCATATATATGCCCTTTGGTTCACACAGGAACATTACAGAGGCCCAAACTATGGAAAAGGACAGGAGTTCTTAGGACAGAAGCTTGTCCTATTTATCTTTCTTCTTAGGGAGACATGTAAGGTAAAGAAATATTGATTTGAGCCATGATATGTATTTTTAAGGCTACTCTGACAGTTTGAATACTTTTGAAAGGGAAATTAATTTTCCACTTTTCCCTCACCCTCTTTTTCTTTTCTGAGGTCAGTGATAAGAAAAGCTCTTCTACTTTGAATCTTGGGTTTTCTATTCGTCCTTCCTTCCAGCCTCTCCCTCCTCCCCTACCTCCAGCCTCCCCGCAGTCATGCCTTCCACAGCCTTAGCAACCAGCGGCCGCGTCAATGCCAACAGCTCCCATTTGGAGAAAGTTCCAACATCATTGTTCCAACTTTACATCTCTCCTGCTTTCTTGTTTGCACCGAGCTCAGTTCTGTCCTCATTTAGGCCACAAATATTTATTGAGCAGCTACTATGTGACAAGGACAGTTTTAGACACTTCAGATACATCAGTGAACAAAACTCAAAGATTCCTGTTGTCACAGAGCTTGCATTTTAGTGTGTGTGTGTGTGTGTGTGTGTGTGTGTGTGTGTAGGCGGTGGGTAGGGAAGGGAGGGTGATAATGACATTGCAAGCAGGTCAGTTACATAGTCATCAAAGAGTCATGAGGAAAAAAGGTGAAAAAAAAAAGCAGAAAAAAAGAGTCCGGGGATCGGGGTTCCTGGGAGAATGGTTGCAGTGTTACAGGCCACGCTGAGGAGGTGAAATGTGAGTAAAGACACGGAGGTGAGGGAGTGAGCTGTTAGATTTGGGGGAGAAGATTCCAAGACAGGGAAGAGCCGGTACCAAGTCCGCCTACAACGGTGAGCCTGGCAGTGTTCATAGGAGGGCCGAGGTTACTGTCACTGGGGTGGAGACGGGGGCGGGGGGGGGGGGGGGGGGGGGAGCAGTGGGAGAGGAGGTAATGGGATTGGTGTCCTGGGGGACTTGGGTTTTTACTTTGAGTAAAATAAGGACTTACTGGAGGGTTTCAGTAGAAAGGGACATGATCTGACTCGGATTTTAAAACGATTACCCTGGCTGCAGAGTTGAAAACAAGCTTCAGAGGAGGAGTACGTAATCGATCCCAGAGACGATGTTGGACGCAGGAGAGGTGATGAGACGTGGCTGGGTTTTTTTCTGAAGATCAAGCCATCAGGACTTGCTGACAGATCTGATGGGGAGCTCGTGAGAGGAGCAGAGGAAGATATTTGCCTTGAGCTTTTGTGAGGATAGAGTTATCATCAGCTGGGAAGGGGAAAACTGAAGGGGACGCACCTGTGCGGGGATAGGAACGGTTCAATTTAGGACAGCTGAGGGGGGAAGTGAGCAATGCTTGGGTAGGCAGCTGCGTACTGGGTTTCAGGAGGTAGGCCCGGCGTAGAGAGATAAACTTGGGAATTGTTACCATCTAGATGATACTTAAAACCTCATTGTGAGGGGCGCCTGGGTGGCTCAGTCGTTAGGCGTCTGCCTTCGGCTCGGGTCATGATCCCAGGGTCCTGGGCTCGAGCCCCATCGGGCTCCCTGCTCAGCGGGAAGCCTGCTTCTCCCTCTCCCACTCCCCCTGCTTGTGTTCCTTCTCTCACTGCGTCTCTTTCTGTCAAATAAATAAAATCTTAAAAAAAAAAAACCTCATTGTGAACTGTGGGTCCTTCTTATCAAACGAGCTTCGTATTACCTTCCTGATTTGACTCGCAGTGAGAGTTGAGGGTATGACACATTGGGAAAAAATACAGGTTTTGGAGTGGGATAGATCTAGATCAGAATAGTGATGCTACCTTACTAGTCGTGTGACTTTGGGCAAGCACCTTATCTCAATCTACTTATCCGAAAAATTGATTAACACCTACTTTTTAAGATAGTTGAAACTCGTGAAATTAAATAATGCCTGTGAAACTCCTGGCACATAGTAGGTACTCAAGAATTGAGTTCCTACCCACCATTTTTTTAAATCTAGTATAGATGCTTACCAATGATTGTTGCCCTGTTCTACTTCCCTGGACCAGCTGTACCCAAAGTAGGGTCACTGAATAGTAGCATCAGCATCACCTGGGAGCTTGGTAGAAAAGCAAACTCTCGGGGCGCCTGGGTGGCTCAGCGGTTAAGCGTCTGCCTTCGGCTCGGGTCATGATCCCAGGGTCCTAGGATCAAGCCCCGCATCGGGCTCCCTGCTCTGTGGGAAACCTACTTCTCCCTCTCCCTCTCCCCCTGCTTGTGTTCCCTCTCACGCTGCCTCACTCACTGTCAAATAAATAAATAAAATCTTAAAAAAAAAAAAAGAAAGAAAAGCAAATTCTCAAGCCTCATCATCTCAGCCTACTGAATCAAAATTCCAGGATGGGACCCAGCAATCTGTGTTTGAATGAGTCCTCCAGGTGATTCTGGTAGATTCTAGAATTTGAGAACCATAGCTTTTGTGTCCATTCACAAGCTTCCATGTGACCCCTGAGTACACCCGTCTCTCTCTGCTCATGGCTCTGTATTGCTGTTGTCAGAAAAACTTATATTGACCAAGTTAAATGGCTTTACTATATATTCATTCTATTGAGTCCAGACTTATACTTCCAATTTTCTCTATATTAAATAAAGCTGTTCTAGAAGACACTCAAACTCAAGGGGCAAGATACCCTGTCCCTTCAAAAGAAAAAATGACCCAAAACCAAAAGCTGTAAGACAAACAACTCCAACTTCCCTCTCTCCTCCTAGGTTCCTTATTTTAATATTAGAGAAAGTTATTTGCTTGAATGCTCACTACATGTGCCACAGCAAGTGTATCATTTCACTGACTTCTCCCTAAAACTCCATAAAGTAGGACTAATGTGAGGTCCCACTTAGCAGACAAGGAAATTGAGGATTAAGGAAATTAAATAGCTAACTCAGGGGTACACGGGTTGTGCTAATCAGGGGCACCAGAGGGAGACCATGAGTCTGGAGGGGGAAGAAGGCACTTGTTCTCTCCTGCTCTTCTTGGAATCACATTGTATGGTTTGTGGCCAGCAACAGGGCTTTTCCTTCATGCAGAGAGTGGGCTTTCTTGAGTGAGTGTGTGCGTGCGTGTTTGTGTTTCCCCCAGGTTCAAGACTGAATTAGGCAATCTCATGACAGGGAATTGGGTACCAATGAAAGAACTTTCTCAGGGTCTTAACATAGACTTCTTCTCTCATGTTTTGGAGGAAACTAGGTCACTTTTGTTTCCACAGAGCAATCAATGGAGCTTCATAAATAGGTTGTCTGCCACTTTATGTTATTGTTAGTTTGTTTCTATACAGTTGACTTTTGGGATATGGAAATGAAGATCTGTTTTCCTCATTACTTGGGAAAATGAGAGTTTATTTTTTGATTCCAACTCTTTAAATATATAAAACAAAATTATTTAAGAAACAAGTAGGAGTTTTTGCAAGGAGGGTTATGTGGTAGAATATATTAAGATATGTAGGAGAGGCTAAGTGTTGCCAAAAAAAAAAAAAAGCTGTAGTGAATAATAAGAACATCTGGAGTGTAGACTTTGGTAATTTTTGGTATTATCATTTGCATTTTAAATGGATGAGCAATAAAACAGCAGCTATTCATATATGTCTTTATCCAGCCTGACTTAAAGTGCACAGTTATGATTTCACCCTGAAAGCTGGTAAAGTTTTCAAAGCACCATATTGTCCACTTCTCTGCTCCTGAGAAACATCATGTTAAGACAAAATAGAGGCTTTGTGAGGCCCATAGCTACAGAAAAGCAGCCACATAAAGCTCTGGGACTAGAGAACTCATGTTTGAGTCTCTTTTCCTCCACAAAGTTGAGATCTTTATTGCCTGCCATAGTCGTTTGGGTTCTGTAGACTGATGAGAACAGAACAGACAGGGCATTTGGAAATGGATGATTTTCCTTCTTAGTTGTCAGATTGTATTTTTTTCCTTTCTTACTGATGCAGTAAAAGCTTATTCTTTGGAAAGTAGGTGTCCCAAGAGAATATTATCTAACCCTAATTACTCATTTGGCGATTAAAGTAAGAGAGTGTTCCTTAAAATAGAAGGGGATTTTCACTTTGAGGGCAAGAAGATTTTCCCTTCTTATCCTTAGTCATGGAGGTTGTGCTGTCCCTGACACATCCTTTCTTCCCGTTCTGCCTCCTGACTCATTAAAAAAATACCACGGAATATCCTCCATTACTTAAAACATTTTCTTCATGCATTTGATTAAAGACTAGTATTTTCTTTTTGTTTTCTTTTTTTTTAAGATTTTATTTATTTATTTGAGAGAGAATGAATGAGACAGAGAGAGAGAGAGCATGAGAACGGTGAAGGTCAGAGGGAGAAGCAGACTCCCCCTGAGCAGGGAGCCCGATGTGGGACTCGATCCCAGGACTCCAGGATCATGTCCTGAGCTGAAGGCAGTCGCTTAACCAACTGAGCCACCCAGGCACCCAAAGACTGGTATTTTCTGTTGACAAAAATATTTAGGACTGTTGTAGTCCAGTGTAGATGCTGCTTATGGAATATATTTAGGGACAGATCCACATGTACAAAGTGATTGTGAAAAGCCTGTTGGCTATTGCTCATGGTGAAGGAGGGACCTCAGCAGATTAGCTTCACAGCTCACAACCATGTGAGCGGGTATTCCCTGGGCAGAGTTCCACAGACCATTGTGCCCCAAGGGAATATTGTGGAATACTATCTAGTGACCTATGCTGCCAAGACTTTGTTTATTCTCCTTCCCCTTTCTTATGTACTTATCAAATGCACTGAGTCTCCTTTCTATTTGTTCCCACATCAGCTTTATGCCCCCAACTAGCTATGCAAGATTTAGAAGGTCTTTTCTTATCCTTGGATTTCATTTTCTTTTAAAATTATAGGTACATTATCTTGAAGATCTTCGTCAGCTCAGAAATTCTATAGTTTCTTATCTATGCTTCTATGTTTTAGTGCATTTGACTCTGGCCTTAATTTTTAAGCTAATCTTGATATTTAGCACTCCTTTGAGATAAATGTCACAGGCAGAGATGGGAAGAAATAGTATCGTGGTGTCTTAAGTACAGGAATTAGAAGCTCATGAATTACAATGAATCTTAAGTTATTTGGTGGTAAACTTGCCTTTATTTCATTTTGCTTCAGATGACTCCTGTATAAAAGGCAAATAATATTACTTGGAAGACTACTGGGGGATGTAATTAAGAATGCCATACAAATAGATAATACAAGGACAATGGCAACATGTATGATTGACTATTACATGAAAACTACTCTTGGAATTGTATTGCCTCTTGCTAAGGGTAAAACATAGTTGGGGTGTTTTACTAGAAGACTGTCTGTGCTTGTATTGGGAATCCTGAAATAAACTCCGTCATAAATTAAAAGCAAGAATACCATTTATTCTAGGGGCCTTTGTAAACCCCAACATAGTCATCACTTTGTCTCATTTATAATTGTATGTGTCCTAAGAACATTCATAGGTCACTCTATAGCGGTATTGCCAATCAACTCTTCAGTGTCTTTAAAACCAGGACTAATTTCTACTTAAAAAATTATATGGATTAATTGTAAGATTTGAAAGAGAAAAATAATTTTTAGATGCGAGGGGAAAATCATCTCATTACTTGACTTTTTGCTCCATTATTGCCTTAAAGAAAAACCCCATTGATTTCATTGTATAATGATAGAATATTAGAGAATAATTAATATAGTTTGGAAAATTTTGTAAACATTAAGACAAGTTGAGACAGTTATTTTGACTAATGTCTGTATCTAATCATAGATTAAAATCCTGAAAGGAAATCATATAAACATTAAGACAAGTTGAGACAGTTATTTTGAATGATGTCTACACTTAATTGTAAATTAAAATACTGAAAAGAAATGTAAACATGGATTCTTTCTTTCATGGAAAACATTATAGGCTGCTTGATGGTCAGAAAACTGCTGGTTTATCTGCAAAGGAGGTTGTAGTGATTGCTAAGGTCAGTGGTTCAATTTTAAACAATTTGAGTCTGTAGTATTTGTTTACCAGGCTAGTGTTAAAAAGCCTTCATAAATATGTATTCCCAGGATATAGCTATTAGAGAAAGTCTTGTCAACTTTCATGCACTTTTATGACAGATTGTTTTTCTTTTTCACACAAAGAATACATGGCTGATTCAAAGCTCAGAACAGTTCAATAGCAATTATATGATACCATGACAAGTTCTATCTAAGCTGGTTTAAAAATATTCCTCAGGGAGTGTTTCAAAGAACGGCGCACAGTGACAACTGGAAGAAAACTGCTTTATTCATAGTTGGCAGTTCCTACCCATTGCAGGCATGTCGTATAGACTCTGCTCAGCCTAGGGAGCGGTTAGAGTTAACGTCCACCACTAACACAACTGTGTACATTTTGCGTGAGTATTAAGGACCACTCTTGTGCAAGCTAGTTTTTACCTGACATAAAATAAATTTATATTAAGTAAACAGAAGCAATGTGAAATAGAAAACATTGCTCTCTCTAAAGAAGACTTAGCACTCCCTTTGACCAAAATATGAATGCGGCAGCCCCAGCTCCTGGTCTTTTCCGTGACCCTCCAGGTGAGACAGGCTTTTCCTCTCCTGCTTTTCCTTCTGTGCCTTATTCTCATTTTCACTTCCTTCCCTTTCCTTAACATTGCTTCTATTTGCTTTCCCACTGACATCCTACTTCTCCTTCCACTGTTGTTTCCTCTTCTTTTTTTTTCGTTTTTAATAGATTTTATTTATTTAACGGAGAGAGAGAGCACAAGCAGGGGGAGAAGCACGCTCCCCGCCGAGCAGGGAGCCCGATGCAGGGCTCGATCCCAGGACCCTGGGATCATGACCCGAGCCGAAGGCAGACGCTTAACGACAGAGCCACCCAGGCGCCCCTTGCCTCTTTATTCTTTTCTCCCTTCTTGCATTTACTTTCCTCCCACCATACTTTCAATTCTCCTTTTCTCTCCCTTCCTGTGTTGAAGTAATTACAGGCTAAGAGAGCCAAATAAATGGCATCTGCCAGGACCCCCCTCAATGTCAGCCACAGAAAAATTGATATTTGTGAAATTTTTTTTTGTTTATACTGGCAATTACAAGAAATTCAATGTTAACATCTTAAAGTCACGCCTTAATCAGAGGAGTATTTATAGGAAACCACTACATGTGAAATGCAGAGCGGAATTAAAAAACTTTTTAAAAAACCAATATTATTTCATTTACTAAGGTTCATTAATGGCTATTTAGATTTAGCCTATTAAGTAAACAAGCAAACAATGAACTCATTTCAGTATAAGTAGGAGATAATTCATGAATAAGTAAATTATACTTTTTTGCTTTGTATATTAACAGGAAGCTTTTAAAGGAGTAACACCTCAGATCTATAATAAAATTGTTTTCTGGGTGCCTGGGTGACTCAGTTGGTTAAGCGACTGCCTTCGGCTCAGGTCATGATCCTGGAGTCCCGGGATGGAGTCTCGCATCGGGCTCCCTGCTCGGCAGGGAGTCTGCTTCTCCCTCTGACCCTACCTCCTCTTGTGCTCTCTCTCTCTCTCTCTTCTCAAATAAATAAATAAAAAAAATAAAAATTAAAAAAATTGTTTTCTTTAAAACAAAACAAATGCAGAAAAACAAGGCAGGAGTTCACACTATACAAACTACCCCTGGGATCCACCCGGTCTAACAGCCTCAGTTCATTGAGAAAAGGAATAACTGGCCTGCAAATGTAAGCTGTCTGAAGACTGAGAAAGCAATAGGTTTCTGTTTACATTAGTCCTTAGGAAGCAAATATTAAAAAAAATATTCTGCTATCAGCCTCTGTATCTCCATGTGAGCTAAAGGACACTAAGTTTTTATAGGTCATGAAATATTTAACTTAGTACCCTTTCCCCTCAGAATCGCATTATTAATACCTAAGTATGGGTAAACACTAAAATTAACAAAATACTATTGTTGAGTCTCAAGACATAATTTTGAAATAAGGAAAGAATTCAACATAATTTTAACAGTAAGGTTACCAAAACATTTATTTCAAACCTAAAAAGGCTGCTGATAAGACATCTCCCAATTTTTCTGATCACTGAGTAGGTCTTCCTTGTATGGCTCTCAGGAGGATACCCAGCGAATCAATGGCACAGTGCTACATCATTGCTATTTATTAAATATACTCTACTTTACTGGTTTGTGAGCTATTGCATTAAAACTACTGCAGTAAATGGCCTTATAAATATTAAATAATGAAGCTGTTTAATCAAAATTAGCTTCTAGCATTTTTCTGCATTAAAATAAATCTGGATTAAAATAAATATCGAGTTTATTTTGATATTAACCTATACGATTTTGTGCTAACCTAAAACATTTTTTCCCCTGACTTTCTTAAATCAAGTTGATAACACACTTCTAAAAAAAAATTTTTTTTTTAAAGATTTATTTATTTATTTATTTGACAGAGAGAGACAGTGAGAGCAGGAACACAAGCAGGGGGAGTGGGAGAGGGAGAAGCAGGCTTCCCGCTGAGCAGGGAGCCCGGTGTGGGACTCGATCCCAGGGCCCTGGGATCATGACCTGAGCCGAAGGCAGAAGCTTAACGACTGAGCCACCCAGGCGCCCTAAAAAAAATTTTTTTAACTTGGAAATAATTTAAAGGGTACTGCAAAGTTTTAAGAATAAGAATGGTACAAGGAAGATCTGTATATCTGTTACCCAGGTTCATCTATTGTTAACATTTTATCCAATTTGCTTTGTTCCTTAGGCATACTCTCTTTGTGTGGGTGTGGATATGTGTATATATAGCTATAAGTACATATATTTTTTTCTGAATCAGGGTCGGTTGCATACACCGTGGCCCCTTTACCCCTAAATACATGATGTGTATTTTCTAAGAACAGGGATAGTCTCTTACCTACACACAGTATGGTCAAAACTTCAGTAAATGTGTTAATACACTCTTTGAAAAAGATTTTATTTATTTGAGACAGAGAAAGAACGAGCGGCGGTGGGGGTGGTGCAGAGGGAGAGAGAGAGAAGCAGACTCCCCTGCAAGCGGGGAGCCCGTTTTAGGGCTTGATTCCAGGATCCCGGGATCATGATCTGAGCTGAACGCCGATGCTCAACTGACTGAGCCACCCAGGCGCCCCTAGATACACTTTTACTTAATCTGCATTCTCATTTTGTCTGTAGACCTAGTAATGTCCCTGCCTCATGGGCTCCTGTACGGTATAGTACCTGGCTCCCAGCACAGAATCTTGTCTAGGATAGGATACAGCATCTTGTGATGATGTCTCTTTAATCTCCTTTAATCTGGAACATTTTTATAGCCATTCTTTGTCTTTTATGACAAAAGTTTCTCATTTTTGGTTTGCTTGATGTTTCCTGGGGCTTAGAGTCAGGTTATGCATTCCTGGCTGGAATATTATATTGTGATCTTATATTGTGATACTGGATACCTTCTTAGGGTGTCACGTGGAAGCACACAGTGTTGGTCTGCTCCACATTAGTGATGTTAATTTTCTTTTTTTTTTTTAAGATTTTATTTATTTATTTGAGAGAGAGAGAATGAGAGAGAGAGAGCATGAGAGGGGGGAGGGTCAGAGGGAGAAGCAGACTCCCCGCTGAGCAGGGAGCCCGATGCGGGACTCGATCCCAGGACTCCAGGATCATGACCTGAGCCGAAGGCAGTCGCTTAACCAACTGAGGCACCCAGGCATCCCTGATGTTAATTTTCATCATCAAGTCCAGTGTTGTTCTATGTTTCCACTGCAGAGTTATATATTTTTCTCTTGCAACTAGTAAGCAAACTGTGGGAAGCATATTAAGATCATGCAAGTATTCTGCCCCTCATCAAACTTTCTCCTAGATTTAGCATCCATTGACAATTCTTGCTTGAACTAATTTTCTCTGTGGTGGTTGTAAAATGTGCAAAACTCCCATATTCCACATTTACCAGTTGGCACTTGACATTCTACCACAGTAAGATCCCTTCTTTTTCCCTCTTTAAGTATTTATTAGTGGTGAGGACTTATGGATTCCTTTTTTCTCTCAATGGTTTATAATTCATTACTGCCCTTAAGCATTTTGTGCTCAAATTGTCCCAGATTTGGCCAGTGGAACCCCTTCAAAGTGACTGCCATGTCTTTATGACTTGACTTATTTTTGTGAGGATTTCCTTGTCTTATGTTCCAAGCCCATCTTTTGTTTATCCTTCCAGCCCCAGACTTGGCCTTTTTTTTTTTTTTTAAAGATTTTATTTATTTATTCATGAGAGACAGAGGGAGAGAGAGAGAGAGAAGCAGAGGGAGAAGCAGGCTCCCAAGGAACAGCGAGCCCGATGCGGAAATCGATCCCAGGACCTAGGATCATGACCTGAGCCGAAGGCAGACGCTTAACCATCTGAACCACCCAGGCGCCCTTGACATTTTTTTTCTTTCTTTTTCTTTTTTTCTGAGGAACTTATTTCCTGGTAGTTGGGAACGGCATTTAAAACGGAAGATCTAGGTGTTAGGTGTGTTCATTGCTGCTGAGGTATCTTTGTTTCTGTGGCTTTTAAGCAGACAAAGCTAATAAATACCTGCATGTATGTAGACATGTACAAACACACACATATATACATACACACATGTGTATACCTGCAGAGACACATACATATTTTATTTTATTTTTTAAAAAGATGTTATTTATTTTATTTTAGAAAGAGAGAGAATGCAAGCAGGTGGGGGGTAGGGGGAGGGGCAGAGGGAGAGAGAGAATCTCAAGCAGACTCTGCACTGAGTGTAGAACTCAATGTGAGGCTTGATCTCATGACCTTGAAATCACAACCTGAGTCAAAACCAAGAGTCAGACACTTCACCAACTGGCCATCCAGATGCCCCGACACATACATATTTTAATAATCATAGATTCACCCATTCCTCCAAGTCCTATCTATCACCAAAGGGGTTTTTCTCACCTTCCTCCGTTCTCTATTTGTATGTTTCTTTTTTCATAGTGAGAACCTGGCTCCCAACAGAAACGAGACATTTATTCCTTCATTGCTATAGTTTATCCAAGTTGGTTTCGGAAGTATGTAGCCTATACCAGTGCAATGAACAAAAAAAAGAGCTTAGGTTGTGTGTGCAGTTTTACCCCCCACTCCACAAACTGCAAAAGGCTGAGGATATAGATTTGAAGTCAGATATTCTGCTCATATGTTTCTGCGATTAAATTTTTCTCTTTCCCTATTTATTACGAATACAGGATACACTTGAAATATAATTGGATTCATTATTTTGGTTTGCTTTCAGTTTTAGATTTTAAAATTTTCCCCTTCCCATCTTTGTTGATTGAATTTTATTTAATTTTTTGAATGTCTAGAACAGTAACATGCTTCCAAAGTTCAAAACTATATGAAAAAATAGAAGCATCACTCTCTCCTACATCCCTTCTACCTCACCCCCTCCTACCCTTGTTTTGTGCTCTTATTCTTCCTGTGTTTCTTTGGTAAAGATAACAGATAAATGTATGCTATCTTATTTCCCCTTCTTTTTTCCTTATCTATCTACTTTATTGCGTTTTACTTTTTTTTTAAAGATTTTTATTTATTTATTTAACAGAGATGGAGAGAGAGCACAAGTAGGCAGAGGCAGAGTGGCAGACAGAGGGAGAGGGAGAAGCAGGCTCTCCGCTGAGCAGGGGGAGCCTGATGCGGGGCTCGATCCCAGGACCCTGGGATCATGACCTGAGCCGAAGGCAGCCGCTCAACTGACTGAGCCACTCAGGCGCCCCTATTGCATTTTACTTAAAAATTTTTTCTTTTCTTAATTATCTCCTGGAAATAAATAAATTTATTTATTTTTTTATAGATTTTATTTATTTGAGAGAGAGAGCACGCCTGCGCAGGAGAGCAGGGGGGAGGGCAGAGAAAGAGGGAGAGGGAATCTCAAGCAGACTCCCCACTGAGAGGGGAGCCCGAAGCAGGGCTTGATCCCAAGACCCTGAGATCATGACCTGAGCCGAAACCATGAGTCACCTGCTTAACTGACTGAGCCATCCAGGTGCCCCTGGAAATAAATTTATATCAGTTCAGAGATACCATTCTCTTTCTTTTTACAGCTTCATGGTACTTATTTGTGGTAATAAACCAATCTTCTATGCTTGGACCTTGAGGTAATTTCTGATATTTTGCAATTACAAATAATGTTACAATGATTAAACTTGTGCATGTGTGTTTTCATATTATTGGAGGTATAATCTTCAGGAAAAATTTCTAGAAGTGGCGTTGCATATGTAGTTTCTGTGAAATATTGCCATCACCTCCAAATGGGAACTCTCCTTCGTGTTGCATTTCCAGCAGCTGTGTGGGAACATGCCTGTTTCCCCATAGCCTCACCAGCCAATGGAGTATGTTGTCAAGCTTTTTAATGTTTGCCAATCTAACAGATGAGAAATAGTATCTCACTATGGTTTTAATTTGCGTTTTTCTTATTGTGAGTAATACTGTACATCTTTCATTTATATAAAGGCCACTTTTATATCCTAAACATTTTTGTCTATGTCTTTATCAATTTTTCTTTAGGATTTATGGTCTTTTTCCTCTCAGGCTTAAAGCATTCTTTGGAGAGTAGGTTTATTAGCTTCTTATCAACGTAATATGTGGCAATTGTTTTCTCCCAGTTTATCATTTGTCTTTTGACTTTATTTATGGTGGTCTTTTTATTGGCCATGCAAACATTCTTTATTTTTATATAGTTACATTTATCAGGCTTCTTTTCTTATATTTACTTACTGTTTTTAGTCATAGAAGCCTCTCCCTCCACCCAGGTAAAAGAGGAATTCACTTGTTTTCCTCTAGTATTTGTATATTATTATTTTTTACTTTTAAAAAAGATTTTATTGGGCTCCTGGGTGGCTCAGTTGGTTGGGTGACTGTCTTCGGCTCGGGTCATGATCCCGGAGTCCCAGGATCGAGTCCCACATCGGGCTTCCTGCTCAGCGGGGAGTCTGCTTCTCCCTCTGACCCTCTTCCCTCTCGTGCTCTCTATCTCTCATTCTCTCTCTCTCTCAAATAAATAAAATCTTAAAAAAAAAGATTTTATTTATTTATTTGACGGAGAGAGAGAGTACACAAGCAGGGGGAGAGGGAGAGGGAGAAGCAGGCTCCCTGCTGAATAGGGAGCCCAACCAGGGGCTCGATCCCAGGACTCTGGGACCCTGACCTGAGCCAAAGGCAGACGCCTAACCACTGAGCCACCCAGGTGCCCCTGTATAATATTATTTTTTATCTTAAGTTCTCAGATACATTTGGAGTGTATGCTTGTGTATATTTTGAGGAATTAATCTAATTTTATCTTTTTTTTCCAAATGGTCGTACAGTTATCTCAACACTATTTATTTATTTATTTTAAATAAATAAATTTTTAAAGATTTAAAAGATTTAAAAGATTTTATTTCTTTATTTGAGAGGGAGAGAGCGGGAGAGCATGAGCGGGGAAGGGGCAGAGGGAGAGGGAGAAGTAGACTCCTTGCTGAGCAGGGAGCCTGATGTGGGGCTCGATCCCAGAATCCTGAGACCATGACCTGAGCCAAAGGCAGATGCTTAACTGACTGAGCCACCCAGGTGCCCCGACATTATTTATTAAGAAGACTAACTTTGCCTCAGTGATCTGAGATGCCACTTTGATCATATACTAGACTTCTGCATTTTGTTGGGCATATTTCTGAACTCTGTTTTATTCTGCTGGTATGCCTGTCTATTCATGCACCAGTATTGCCCTGTTTTAATTATCAAGGCTTTAATTAACGGCTGAGAGAGCAGTCCTTCCTAAAATTCTTCCCTCTTAGTGTTTTCTAGCTGTTCTTTATGTTTTTTCCCCTTATGTGAATTTTAGGATCAAGTTGTCTAACTCCATACGTAGCTTGTTGGTATTTTAATTGGAATCCTGTTAAATTGATAAATTCACTTAGAACTGGTACATTGATGATGTTGAGATGTCCTAAGAATAAGAGATGTCTTTGCATTTGCTCATCTCCTTTGGACAGCCCATTCTTTTCTCCCCACTCTTAAAAAAATAAGCTTTTATTGTAACAAAAGCAGTATGTGTCCATTGTAGAAAATTGGAAAATGCAGAGAAGCCAAAACAAAACTATTAAAAGATACCATTCCATTGCCCATTCATGATAACTATTAAATTCTTAGTGTATATTCGGGGCACCTGGGTGGCTCAGTCATTAAACGTCTGCCTTCAGCTCAGGTCATGATCCCAGGGTCCTGGGATCGAGTCCCACATTGGGCTCCCTGCTCGGCAGGAAGCCTGCTTCTCCCTCTTCCACTCCCCCTGCTTGTGTTCCCTCTCTCACTGTGTCTCTCTCTGTCAAATAAATTAAAATCTTAAGAAAAAAAAATTCTTAGTGTTTATTCTTTCAAACCTTTTATCTAGGAGATCATACTGTCCATTTTGGCTGGTTACTTGTTCTTTTCATTTAACAATCTCCAACTTTTTTTGTCCAAAAACCTATGGACATTTTATCTAACATCCTGTTCGTATTCTAATTTCCACAATTGGACAGCCCATTCCTAATCAGAGTGAATAATGATGTTAGGTACTAATTTTTTTTTTCTGGTATGCTTCAATCTAAAATATATGATAGAATAAATAAGAAATTTAAATGTCTGTGGGAAAGGGAAAGTAAAACTGAATATCTTCTAGGTGCCACATACTTTACAAAATGTTACTTCTCAAAACATGATGTTACTGATTTTGCTTTTTACATATTGCAGAGGGAAGTACTCTTTTTTTTAATTTTATTATGTTATGTTAATCACCATACCTCATTAGTTTTTGATGTAGTGTTTCATGATTCATTGTTTGCGTATAACACCCAGTGCTCCATTCAGTACGTGCCCTCTTTAATACCCATCACCAGGCTAACCCATCCCCCCACCCCCTCCCCTCTAGAACCCGCAGTTTGTTTCTCAGAGTCCATCGTCTCTCATGGTTCATCTCCCTCTCCGATTTCCCCCCGTTCATTTTTCCCTTCCTACTATCTTCTTCTTCTTCTTCTTTTTTTTTTTAACATATAATGTATTATTTGTTTCAGAGGTACAGGTCTGTGATTCAACAGTCTTACACAGGAATTCTTAATCTCAGGACACAAACTGAGGGTTGCTGGAGTGGTGGGGGGGTGGGAGGGATGGGGTGCCTCGGGGGGAGTACTCTTTCAAAGAGCTTATCTTTTTCCCCTAAGAATAGTTAATGAACAGCAAGAGTGGGACTCAGATCCTGCTCTGTGTGCAGGATCAATGTGCACTTTCTTTATGTTGACTACCTGTTAAAAAACAATGTTAGGTCACTCTTACTGCTTCAGAGGTATACATTGTATAAATTGTCTCATTTGATTTTCAGGAGTATCTGTGAAGTCAGTAAGGATGGGCTATTATTACACTAATTTTGCAGATAAGGAATTGAGGCTCAAGAGAGGGTGAGTGTCCCAAGATTGTTTAGTAAGTGTCAGAGCCGGTTCTAGATCATGTGACCACTAACCCTGTTCTTTGTTAGGATATCACATCCAGCCTAAAAATTCAAAGGAAAACAGTTATACCTCTTCCTATCAATCTTAGACATGGATGATTTGAACATGAATTCTTTGTACGAGAATAGGAATGCACTCCACGTTTGCCCCATGGTGGGTGGAAGACTTCCCTTGTTCCTTGTGAGTCAGAGGGTAGCAGGCACTTTCCCTACTACTGTAATTTTTGCTCCTATTGCTACTAACTGTCTTACCAACAAAATATAAGAACTGAACTTGAATCAGTGGATCTCAACATTTTCTGTACACTGGAATCACCATGAAGCTTAAAAAACTACAGACATCTGGGTCATCCCCGCAGAGATGATTATTTAATTGATCCAGGGTATGACCTAGTTTTCAGGATCTTAAAAAACTACCCATGATGCTAATATGCACCCAAGGTTGAAAACGACTGGCCTACATGAATTTTAAGATACCTTCCATCTTAATATTATATGATATTGAGGGGCACCTGGGTGGCTCAGTCAACTGGGTGTCCACTCTTGATTTTGGCTTAGGTCATGATCTCAGGGTCATGAGATGGAGCCCTGCATTGGGCTCTGCATTAAGTGTGGAGTCTGCTTGAGATTCTCTCTCTCCCTCCCCCTCTGCCCCTCCCCCCACTTGCTCACTCTTTCTAACTAAATAAATAAATTTAGAAAACATCTTAATATTCTATGATATTGAGATTTTTTTCTTTTAAAGATTTGATTCATTTATTTGACAGAAAGAGGGAACACAAGCAGGAGAAGTGGGAGAGAGAGAAGCAGGCCTCCCACCAAGCAGGGAATCCAATGTGGGGCTCGATCCCGGGACCCTGGGATCATGACCTGAGCCGAAGGCAGATGCCCAAACGACCGAGCCACCCAGGTGCCCCGATACTGAGATTTCTTATTCTGTACTAGTTATGAGTACAAACTCTGGAATTAGCTGCTTTTTCCTCACAACAGTTGGATCTTAGGTAAATCACTTTAATCTTTAATTTCTTAAGTATTTTCTTAATCTTAATTTCATCTATGAAACAGGCAGTTTTGTGGCATATAACTTTACAGAGTTAGTGGGTACAGTTGCTTCCTAGGGTTTTTGTAAAAAAAAAAAATTATGGTGTTATGAAAGCACTTAACACATAGACCTGCAAATAGTGCTCAATAAATCCTAGCTATTATTTTCTCTCTGGCCACCTGGTTTCTCCTTGAAATGCTGATTTTGAAGAAAGGAGAGTGAATCCTAAGTTAGAGGCTAAGTCATGGGATTTTATCTGGCCTGTGATACACCTGGTTCCAGGCTGCATAGTCTTAACAGACCTTACCCTAGTTGGTAAGCAATACAATGTACCCATGGCGGGGGGAGAAGCTGCAGAGAGAGAGCCAAGTGGATGGAGGCGAGAGGCCAATGGGAAAGGAGGGGGATGAAAAATCTAATAGAATTTACTCTGGCTGTTGGTGTGTGTGTGCCCCTGGGAGTGTAAGAATGCATGTATGTTTAAGTGAAATTTCTCCATGTGTCAGGAAACAGAAGATCATGAGAGGGGAGAAAAACAAGGAATTAAGGATATGAAGGAAGAGAAGTACTTGAGAACATAGAGAGATACTTTTTTTGTAGCCCCCCCTTCTCCTTTCCTTTACCACCCACAGAATCTTGGCTCATTTTCGTGCACTCCCATGTGCGTATTTTATCTTGGCTAATGTTGGAAGAATGAGAGAAAAATATGGACTTTTAAAAGTTTGGGATAACTTTGAAACCACAGATGTATAACCAAACTCCCCTCCTTGCCTCCATTCTTCCTCCCTCCCTCCCTCCCTCCCTCCCTCCCTCCCTTCCTTCCTTCCTTCCTTCCTTCCTTCCTTCCTTCCTTCC